>NW_015152268.1:26851-42506 GCF_000732505.1 Cyprinodon variegatus
ATATATATATATATTGTATATGTGTGTGTGTATTTATTAATTAACACAAGAGATATAATTTGAGCTTGAAATAAATGAAAAGTTTTCTGTGCCGAATTCCATACCGGTAGGTGGCAGTAATGCGCACCTTAAGTTTATCGCCAACTGAAAAATAAACTCCAAGATGCAGAACAAGGTAAGAGAAGAAGCTGGTATGCTAAATTGTTGCAGGCAAACCACACCCGGCTTTCAGGAAGTCGTTTAACCCTACTACTCAGCAGCCAATGGGAAAAGAGCACACTCACCAGCTCAAACTGGTTGAATCTCAGGAGGCTGAAAATATTGAGTTTGAATTTTGAAAGGTTGATTTTTTTTTTATATGCAGATTTTTTTAACACTCAAATATTAAACTGAAAAATAAGTATTGAAAATGTAATCAATTTTAAATAGTAATGTGAATTTTTAGCTTGAAGAGAAACTGACAAATGAAATTTCAACTGTGCAGAAATAATGACAATGAATTTTTTTTAGGTCAAAAATGTGTTCTGAATATATTTTAACATTGAAACAGTAAGTACAGACATACAACATTTCAATTTCAGTGGCATTTCTAATTCAAATCCCAGCGACACAGATTTACTTCCATAAAATTAAAGTAATTACAGTGATTTTGATAAAGTTGATTCAAAGTATCCTTTTTTCAGAGTATCTATCTATCTGAAGGCAATATTTTTCTAATGAAAAAATAAATTAAACAATCAAGCGACCCTGCAGCCATGATACATTTAACTCAGTTACTGAGTAGATTTTGTGTTTGTTTGAGCTACAGTTAGGCGTGAGTACAGTTAGGGGTAAATTTATTGTCATTCATGGGTTCCCAAATGGTAAAGTTCTCTCCTTTGTGTTGGAGTTAGGTTTAGGACTAGGGTGTAAATTCAGTTTAGCTTAGGGTTAGGTATTTGTTGGTAATTATTTGGGTTGGGTTAAGGATCTGTGTAAGGCCACATCAAATAAATGTAAGTCAATGAGATGTCCTCAAAAGGTATGCACACAAAGGCTGAATGTGTGGGTGTGAACGTGTATGCTTCTTTTTCCTACATTGTGGCAAACATTTTCTGTTGAGACACTACAGGTCAGGACCGACCTCCTCAAGGCCCCCTTGGGGGTTACTACTGCTTTAGCTTATGTGTTAGGTTTAGGGCTAAGGAGTAAATTAATTCTTGGGTAGGGTTAGTTGTACATTTCATATATCAGGCTTTCTCTTTTTGTCTAACAAAGGCAAGAAAGATAAAGTCAAGTGGATTTAGAGTGATTGCCTCCTCAAGGTTTTTTCAAGATCCTTCCCCTGAAGTTTAATTTTGCCAGCGAAATAAGTTATTGAGGTCACTGCTGTGATATTTTTAGTTGTGATATTTTTTCCTTTTTTAGCTTTTGTGGGTAGACTGCATGTCTCATGTCTAGACTAAAACTATGGTTTAAAATGTCATCAGTACACCATATTAGAATACATCCTGGTTTAAGGTAAATCTGAGAAATGGCTTTAAAACAAAATGCTATTGTTAAGAGAGATGGACAAAGAACAGTGAGCCTGTGTGTAAAACAATTGTTATCTTTCATGACTGCATCACCTGTAATGTCTGCTGAACAAAAGTGTAAATTCTGGTAAAGATATACAATCACTGATACCTTCTCAGTCCCTGAGGTATGTAGTCTCTCCCTCCTCTGACATGGGAGCTGGTTGAACTGCAAAGTGCCTTGAGATGACATGTGTTGTGAAATACGCTATATAAATAAAATGAATTGAATTGAATAGTCACAGAGCTCAGACTGTCGATGATAGGGGGTGAGCCTCTGCTGACCAGTTAATAGCAACACTGGCTCAAAGTTTATTGGCCTACTATAAACAAAGGACTACATGGGCTAAAATATATAATATATAGTATTCATTAATAAATGTTAATCCTGGAGCAAATGTCACATCATGTGATTACTCTGCTGTACAATATTTGGTGCTTTAAATTGAAATTCCATAGTAGCATGAGGTTTCAGGTTGGTTGAAGGATTTAAGAGGACCCAAATACAGAAAGGGTTGCTGACGTGGTTTCTTCCAAGTGTAATGTCCAAATGGGCAAGAGAAGCAAAAGTCTACAAACCAAATACTTCAATCCAAGACAACAGAAATGAAGGGTAAAGAAATGACGAATAACCAGCAAAGAGAGACTGAACAGAAGGAGTATATATGGGAGCAGGGGCAGATCTAGAAAAATATTTGTGGGGTGGTGAGAGGGGGGCAGGAATTTTTGAGGGGTGGCAACATATGGCATTTGTTTACACTGAATTTAATCACAGTTTGGTGGGAATAGTATGTACAGTAAGTGTTTCATGTGAAACAGTTCATATTAGAAATACATCGTACAATGTGATCTCACTTAATAGGAGATAGAAGAATGATAACACTACTTCTAGAAGGGCATTATCACTGTAAAGGTATTAAGGTAAGACACAGGTGCTGAGTCACAGATATGTGAGATTGACTGTCAGAGAAGCAGCTTTGCAGCATTTGCACAAGAAGAAACTTTTGATTTGAGTACAACCAAACCTGATTGTCTCTTTTCTGTCATATTTGACCACAAATATTTCTTTATGAGCCTTAGATGTCCGGCCTAACTAACATCATAGTTAGAAAAATAACGTTCTGCAACCTGATTTTTATCATCTCAAAATCAGCATTGCAGCTATGCTATGCTTGTCCTGTCATTATGATTTAATTTCACGATAGATAGTTGATCAGTTTCATCCAGTGTCTCCTCTCCTTATGACCCCTGGCTGCCTCGCTTTGCCCCATTCGGTTTTCAAAACAAATCAGTCTCAGTTGCTCTTGCGTCATCTCGCACTGCATTCTCTGCAGTCCGACATTGGAAATTAGGGGTTGTAATTCTCAAATTATCCATAATTTATAAGCCTCGCCACCCTTACTGCCAACTGGGGTGGCAGCAGGGGTGGTAAGCAGTCATTTAGGGTGGCATGGGCCACCCCAGTAGATCCACCTATGTATGGGAGACAGAAACAATGGGAGGACTAATTGGCAGACGAGTAACAGGTGTGGACTGAAGAATCTAGATGGGAGCTAGGAGAAGGAGACAGACACAAGAGGGCAACAGAGGGTAAACAAGAAACACATAGTAACTCAACAATCAAAAATAACTAGAATAATACAAAATGAAAATAAAACCATGGACAACTCGAAGAGAAAACTTAAACAGAACCAAAACCATGACAGTACCCGCCACTTAAGGGCGGATCCCAGACACCCTAAAAAGTCCTAAACACAAAGCAACCCACCCAGGGTGGGTGGAAGGGGGACCAGGAATGAGGGCTAGAAACAGCTGCGCTCTCCTCATCCTCCGCAGGAATTACATGCGTTTTGTGCCGTTTTGACCACTGAGGTGGTATTTCCAGTCCAGGTGAGGATGTCTTGGATGTGCACCCCCAGGAATTTGGTGCTGCTGACCACTTCTACAGCTGCCTGCGAAGTGTGGTTAGACCATCTCTTCCTGAAGCCAATGATGATCTCCTTTGTTTTCTCCAAATTTAGGATAACGTCATTGTCTCTGCATCAGCCCACCGGTCCGGTCCCGGTCGTTGTTGTCTCTGATGAGGCCCACCACCGTGGCGTTGTCTGCAAACTTCACAATGTGATTGTGGTGAACGTGGGGACGCAGTCCTGTGTCATCAGGGTGAACAGCACGGGGCTCAGGATGCAGCCCTGAGGGGAGCCAGTGCTTAGGATGATGACATCAGAGTTGTTCTGTCCAACCCGGACTGACTGAGGTCTGTTGGTGAGGAAGTCTAGCAGCCAAATGCAGAGGGGTGCATTGAAGCCCAGCTGTTCCAGTTTGCCCATCAGATGCTGTGGGATGATGGTGTTGAAAGCTGAACTGAAGTCCAGGAACAGCATCCGGACGTGAGTGTTCTTCTCCTCAAGGTGTGCCAGGCTCAGGTGGAGAGCAGAGAGACGGCGTCCTCAGTGGAGCGGTTGCGTCGGTAGGCAAACTGGAACATTGAAAGGTAGGAAGTCGAAGCTTTATTTGAAAAATTCTGATTTAACATGCTGTATCTTTATTAATTGTGCTTTGGTGATGATAGTTTCCATAAAATGAACTTGGCATTTGAATTTAGGAAATGTAAGTTTTCTTAAGAGGTGTAAAATGATTATACTTTGGTAAAATTTAACCAGTGTTACTGCTGTGTTACTGCATACTTCTGTGTCTGATGTAAATATACAAATAGGTCCTCCAGGGAACCAGTGGGAGTTCTGAATTTTTGATTATTCTAATGAATAAAAGTTTTGAAACCCAGAAAATCTCAGAAACTGATATAACCTTGACTTTTTTTTATATATATATATTAGCCCAAAGGTAGGATCCTAAAAAAACATTTTCAATTATTTTGTTCATCATGAAAGATTGCCAAACATTTGATTAACTTTGAGTATATGGATATAATATTTACATTGTATTTATGTTTTACTTTGAGTACAGGCTGACATCCCTGGACTGAACAGCTGTTCTAGCCAATAGGTTGCGGGTTATAGTGGAGCAAGTAGAGATAATATGAAATACAAGAAATACAAGTATTCTAGTTAGTTTTTGTTAAATATTAATTTAATTAGATGCAATATCGGGGCCTAATTTATCTTTCTAAACAGGGATCTATGAGTCATCATTTGTGAGATCTGGGGTTGTTGATAAAACCTGGTGTTTAAGCCAGTTTTGGTTTCATATAAATACAGTTGTTTTCTTTTTCCTTTTATCACATTTCAACTCAGTTCTCATCATCTTTCTTTTTCCCTGAGCATTTCTGATGTATTAGCAGGTTTAGTTTATCCTGTGTCACAGAGAGACTTTGAAGAACCGTTCAATATATTTAGGCCTGAAATGCAAAACTGTGAGTCAACTGGAAGGTTTACGATAAGCAGTACAGATAATCAGCTTCAAAGTAATTTCACATCTGCCCTCTGTAACTGATCATTAACGGCACATCCACATTGTTATTTATGAGAAACAAGGAAAATAAAACTGCCCCTTAAAGATTTGTATTTATTTATTAAATCTGTCTAAACTGATATTAAATATTTGACTGGCTTGACTGGTTAGGCAGATTATGAGGACTGATGCCTAGAACTTGTAATGGTCTTTTTCATTGTGTTTAATTATACAGAAAACACATTAAAAGGGCTTTATTTCATTAATACAGTAATTTCTGCTACATTTATTTAAAAGTAAATAAACATATATATATATAGATAATAGACTTTAAAAACAAATTAAACATTTTTAACCTTTTCTTGATAACCGGGCAAATTTAGAACAAAGGAAACCCTTTTTAGAGCATATAATAAAAGCTACTTTCATAAAAGAAACGAAAATAAAGAGGGCCGTTCATGAAAGTAGAAGGAAATTATTGGTTTACAGCATAAATATTATCATTATGATGTAAATCAGACGAAATTGAGTGATTCACTGATGTTTCTCATTTTGCATACAGTTTTAAAATCAAATTAGGGGACAGTTCCCTCTTGTGGCCATGGGTTGCTATTACAAGAAAGAGATCATTCTTACTCTAGTATTAGAATCTAATCTAATATACAGATTTGACTTGTTGACAGCAAATCTCAAAATTAAGCATTTGTGATGTTAATAAGACCCATATTACTAAAATCAACTAATGTCAAGTAATTTTTCTCTCTCCAAACCACAAAAACAAAATAATCAATCGCTTGTTCCATAGAACTTTGGACAGACAAGACATATCAGATATAAAACATAGACTTAATTATCCTGCGTTGTTTAAAAACAGCTAAATAAGCTATTCACTAAGCTGTTTAGTATTATAATGTCTCTCAAACTTAGAATTTCTAAGGAATGACTAACTATACACAAAAAAAAAAAAAAAAAAAAAAAAAACATAGCCATGGACATTTCTTTGGTCTTAGTAACTTATTTTCCACCAATGGCAGTTAATGACTAAAACAGAGAAACTGGTATACTTTAATTAAAACTAAATGACTTTGTCTGTAACTGTACAATTCATTGTACAATAACAACAAAAACTGTGAGCCTGATGCTGAAGATTCCACTTTGCTTCCAATTGAGGGACCTGCTGCCTTCCACTTGGACCTAGTATCACTGGAATCATCAAAATCAGCTAATATAGAATCTGACTTATTTTGCAGGAATCACAGTAAGAAAATTTGCAAGGAGAAGTGTTAAAGGTATTTCTTTTACTGTGAGACAGTATATTAAAGAATTTTTAGAGTATGTAGTAGTGACATGTTTTTAGTAATAACAGGCAGGTGGTAATAACCAAACCTATTGTGAAATAAGGGGATATGAAAAAAGCTAAAAGATAAAAATAAAGAACGGCCTTAGAGATTTAATTAGCCTCATGAAAAAAAAGTGAACCGTTTTACTTTCCATAGTTTTTTTCATCTTCTAGCTTGTTGCAACACTCAGAATTCTTATAGTTATGTATCGTGAGCAAGAATCTTTGCAGTATCTTTTCCCAGCATTTAGTGTCAACAGTAAAATAATTATATACGATGATCAATCGCTTCATTGTGCATGTAGAACGTGTAATCAAATATTGTTCTCACCTGTTCAGCTACAGGACTAATTATATTCATTATGCTGTAAATGTAAATCTCCAAGGTAACCTTTAATGTTTTATCTTTGTCATACCATTTGTCTCCCTGACTGCACTCATAGAGCTGATTTACTGATTTGGTGCGCTCAGAATTGTGTCTGTGAAAAAAAGCAAAAGAGCATGCTAAGTCCATTTTGTGAATGTCTTTATGAATATGTTGACAGCCATGTTCAAACTAGCAGGTATAAAATGTTCACAGGCCTTGTGTCCAAGGGACAAGGGAGATAGAGACACTTGTATGCCCTTTTTAACACATTTGGACTTGTTTTAAGCAATGTATGGATGAAATGTCAACAACTGAGCCCTCTTTCATTGTTTTTGCAATCTCACAGCACAACAAATTTAAAAAGCAGAAAGAGAGGCTTTGCTACTTTTTACAAATTTTGTAAAAAGCAAAAAGGCACAGTGGAACCAATAATATAAATAAAATACAGGAAGTGTCACAGGTGGATTATGACATCCTTGTTTTTTTCATGCAGCAGAGCATGTGATACTCTGCTGTAGAGAGACTTAGCAGAGAGTCTAAGGAGGAGCGACTGGGGATTTGACCGCAAGCCCAGAAGCAACAGAACCAGGATTTTGAGGTACCTTTTATCAGAGTTTAAAATACTGCTGATGAAGATTCTCAGTCATCCAGGTCATAGTCATTCCGTAAAAGTAAAAAAAAAACAATCCACTGGACTTGGTTTCTAAGATTTGAAGACGTGTCGCTTCCCCTCCAGGAAGCTTTCTCATTTGAATTGACATTTCAATTGAGAAAGCTTGTTTTTCTTTTTTAAACTTTTACAGAAGTTTAGAATAGTTTAGTAAACTGTATTTACACAAACAAGCAAAAAAATATCACTTTTTAATACATTTTGTTCAATATTTCTACTTTTAGTTTTATTTCTATTTATAAACTTTATCTAAACAGGAAAACCACTGAGAATAAAATTATATTTAAAGAAAATAGTACAATGCCCACACAAAAAAATCCTGTTCATAAACATTAACTAGAACTGTAAAATATTAGCTAAATAATTATTAAATTGTCAGAAAATGTTCTGTTTTCATCAGTTCATCTACACCCTCATCATTATTGTGAGGTTGCTGGGGAGCTAATGCCTATCTCTAGCAAACTTTGAGATCAAGGCCCCAACCAGAGGAAGCAGGGTTTGAGTGTATCTGACAAACGTTTCAGTCGGGATAGGGGATCTGAACCAACAAAACACCATTTGAACTTACTCCCAGAGCAGGAATGTTTGGAGCCATTATCTGGGACGGCTTCATGTGGATGTCCCTGACGACATAACCAGTTTAAAACTGCTAGACTTGCAGATGTCTGCTAACATTACCTTCTCAAACTTAAAATGCATGCACAAACAAAAACTATAGCAATTGCAGAGTTGTATACATTGCAACAAACTTAAGATTGGTAATACCTGAGATGTAAATTTCTCCTTAAAAAAAATCCAATTTCACATAGGGGCATAATGTACTGTATAAATCCGAATACGCATCACCATAATAACTCACTAATCCCAGCTGATAAAGTTATTGTGTTTCATATACGCAAATGGTGTGGCAAACACAGCACACATGCTCGTATTTCATTATTAGGCCCTGGCATTTGTCCAATGTTTTCCCATTTCTGGTTGTTGGTGTCATAGCGGAGGACCATATTCGTGTCACTGCAGTCCTCCTGGCTGTACCCACCAAGCAAGTAAAACTTTCCCTCCAAAACCGCACTAGCTGCCCCGACATGCGGCACTTGCAGAGATGTGAATGGAGTCCAACAGTTGGTAGCTGGACTATACATTTCACAGGCCAGCTGATCAACGACAGTCCTGTTATCATTTGTGGTGATTCCTCCTGCTACATAAAGATGTTCACCCAGGGTCTCCATACAGTGATGAGCGCGAGGTTTGCTCATACTTGCCAGGTAGGTGCTTCCTCTCTCTGGGTGATACAGAAACATAGATGCAAGACACAACTGGTCACTGTTTTGCCCTCCTGAGATAAAGATCTGCCCTTTAAAAGCCTTTGCTACATGCCCACCCAACGGTACATCCAGGGGTCTGGTAAAGCTGAAAGAGAAGAAAGTGATGTAAGCAAGGGCTACACAGTTTAACTAACTAAAGTTACTTTTAATGCTTTCAGCAGTAAATCAATATGTATCAAAAAGCACCATTTGGTCCAAAGGGACAAAATAGAGAAATAAATTTTGAGGATTTAAAATTCAATTCAGTTTATTTATATAGCACCAATTCACAAAACGTCATCTCAAGGCACTTTACAGTTCACCAGATCACACAGTCAAATTAAAATTGAAGACAAGACATTGAAGTCTTGGTCATTTAGTGTCTAGAATACCTCCAAGAGTTTTTGGTGGGACAGTAGCGTTCAACAGTATCCAAATAATGAGGTTCACAGTATCCACCAACAGCATGTAACTGTCCATTCAGGACAATCACAGAAAAAGAGGATCTCTTCTCTTGCATTTCACACAGGCGCTCCCAGCTATTTTGAAGAGGGTCATACCTGGAATTAGGGTGCAGAAACACATTTGGACATAAAAATCTTAGCTGTTATAGATAGATAGGTTCTCTTTATTTCCATATTTTGCTTTCTCTCACCTATAAACGGAGCTAAAGATGTCACCGCTGCCATAATAATTTTTGCCTCCAAAAATGTACAGTTGTCCACTGAGAACAGCAACTTCATGGCTGAACCTTGGTGACTCCGGCATTTCTCCCAATCTTCTCCACTCAATTTCCTTGTTTATCCCTCCCAGACTTCTCACAGAATTCCCAAACCAAATATCTCTGCTGATGCTGCGGCTGCACAGGTCTTCGGAGATCTGGTCGCCCCCAATCAATACTAGACTCTCTTTGGGCAGATAGATGCGGCATTGATTCTGTGGTCGAGAGTCGTTATAATAGAAATCTTCATAGATTCTATCATACAACTCGGTCAACCTGTGATTACACCAAATGCTATGTGACTGAACCTCTTTAAATTCCTTAAATGTCATCAGGGAAAACTGAACAGTTTTCATTAGCTCCTCAGCCATATTAAGTCTGGGATTGGGTTTTTCTTGAATCCATAACACCACAGCTCTGAACACAACTAGCTCTGAAGGAACACAGAGTGAGGTGCTGTTTAGGTATTTGAGTAGCTGCTTGGCTGGCAGATCTTTGAACTTGGATGTGCAGGCCACCTCTTGAAATTGCCGTTGGACAAAATCATCTGCAGCCTCTTGAAGTTGTGCTATGTTGTAGGCTTCAGCGAAAGATACCACATCAAGGCAGGTGTGAGCATTTATTTCATGGCGAAGGAAGCTAAAGCACAAGGACAGGGCAGGTTGGTACTGCAGCTGAATAGAAAGGCAAGCAATCTCAAAGATGCCTGTCCAGGTGAGTGGAAGAGTCCCATTGTAAGAGCTGCCAACCAAAAGTTCTAGATCTGAGACAAAGAGGAATGGCAGGCTCACACTATACTGAAGGGACTCTTTCATCCCCAGTATAAACATCCCACGAAAATAGTCAGTACTGACAGCCAGGATCACTCTGTGGACTAGACAGAAGGAGGTAATGAGAAGATATCAACATACAGTATAAAATTTTTTTGGTACTTTTCGAGCTATAACTGGTTTGAGGAAAGACCCCTTGCTGTGCATGGGTCAGTGTTGGTAGCCCTTCCAATGACTCAGTACCCTTGAAGTGGCCCTCAGCCTTAAAAAGGTTGGTGACCCCTGATGTAGACCCTTGTGCCATTTAGCTATTTTTCTAAGGGTGTGAAATGTGTCATATTGGGTTCACACGGCAAGATTGTCATACTGATTTTTGATCTAGTTTTCCTCTACCAAGATGCCCCAATTATTGTGATGGGTTTTGAAATGGGATAATCTCGCCCTTGGTGGTAGGTTAAACATGATCAGGTTTGCTTGGAAGTATTTTAAGACAACACCGATCTAAAATCTGGTATATCTAACATGTTGGATTGTCCTGGCTCAGTGCCATAAGTGGTGTTCTCTGAGTACAAACAAGGATGCAACCGGTTGAATCTTGAATGTAGCCAATCAGAGAGCTTTTCCAGAGTAAAAAGAGAAAAAATAACTCACCAGTTTAGGCAATACAGATCCAGCCCACACTGACAATATTCTGTTGATAAACACCTTTTACAACTCTACTGTCTTTATCTCTGGTACAATCAGTTCACCAAGTTTCGCCATTGCATCTTCATGAGCCATGTTTAAATAATTTGAACTCATGTCTGATAACAAAGATTTCATGAGATCTCCAATCTGATATTTAAATTTTCCTGAAAGAAATCTGTTAGCTGATGTTGTGTCATGTGACTGTATACCGTGTTCTTTTCATCAAATCATTCCTGAAATATTGCCATGGGAACCAGACATCAGTTATGTAGCAGCAATAGAACATGATGAATCTGTAATTCCCAAAGGCTAGTGTGTTCTTGCCTTAGAAGAAGTTCCTTTTGGCTCACCACACCTTAATTAACAAAAGTACTTACCTGGGTGTTGCAAAACTCAATGGCAAGTCCAGGTGATTTACATTGCTTGTGGCTTCCTTCTGGTATGAAATCCACACTAAATACAAATCCATTATATTCAATAAAAGCATTTACACTATCTCTGCAGACTGGTGTGGGGCAGCAGTACCCATGTTGCCACCTGCTAAAAGTCTACTTGATTCAATTTTTGAAGTGTCAGTTCGAAGTCAGTCTACCCAGATCACACTGCACCAATTGGAAATTGATTAATTGTCCAGTTTTTTTTTTGGTTTTTATGTTTTCTTCAAGACCTGGCCATAATTACAAACAAACATGTATATTAATACATGTGTTGTCCAGGTGCCTGTGTCTTAATTATTTTCATAAATGTGCATATGCAGCATAATCATTCTTAGTACAGCAAAACTTGAAAATATATGGAAGAAAAAAAACTATTTAAAAACTGTTTTTGCCTAACTTCTACATTGATCATTGGCTTTGTTTGCACAATCCGTGCAGGCATCTTTGACTTCTCCAGGCTTCACAGCAGAGCAGATCAAAGCACTTGTGGTGAACATAAGGACTTAAATGAACAGCAGCGAAGTGCAGAGCAGAGCAGATTGGAGATAAAAGCAGAGTAAATCTGGGGTGATTCAACCATTTGCAACACGCATATTAAAGCAGAGTAATGTCTATTGCTGAGGGGCCCTTGAAGACTGGCTGAGTACTTACCAAGAACTGATCCCCCAGGGGCTTCCAACCTGACGTCACAGCCAACTCTGTCAATCCACAACTGTTTGATGGATTCTAGATTTATGGCCATCTGTTCTGCAGCAGATAGTATTACCCCTTTATTGTCTCTGCCAGGTGTTGAGATCTGCTCATTGTGCAATTCACACAGGGACAGCACTCGAGGGGCTCCCATTATTTTAGCAGCACCTTGAATCTGACTAAGGTTATGCTCATTCAAAGTTGATATGAGTCCAGTATACGCAAACTCCACAACAGCCTCTAATCCGACACAATCCACCTCTTTATCAAGAGAGATAGACCACCCATGGACTCCAGCACCGGTATCAGCAGGTTTTCTTTCATTAACTCTACTGTTTTCTGTCTTTCTTTCATTCAGTTTTGCCCAGATGAGTGAGCTGACAGCAGCCAGGACTGTGGAGTGAACACAAATGCTCCTACCATCATTGGTGTTCAACGTAAGGTCTGTGAGAATCAAGGAATCCCTGAACTCTTTCAAGGAGAGGAAAACCAGTGTAGCATAATCATCTTTCTGGTAAATCTTTACATTGTCTTCCTCTTCCTCCTCTTTTTCGATTGAGTTTTCCAAACCCCCATTTTGTTTTCTCTTGTGTTCCTCCGTCTGTCTCCTCCACTCCATCAGTTTATTCTGGAGGCATGCCACTGCCATTCTTCACCCTCTCTTTGTAAATCTTTTTTCTTAGTTTGGTTAGTTGATGCTTTGTATGCCTCTGGAGCTTCACGAATTGTAGATCCCTTATTGCAACAAATTGTGAGGAAATAATCAGACAGGCTACATATCCCAGATGTCCAAATTGTAATCCCTGTAGAAAATTGCTTGAGATTGCCGTGTGCTGCTTGACTTTGTGTCCCCTAAGCAGCAGTGTTGTGTATATGCTCCGGTCCTGTCTCTCTGTCCAGCTGCATGGGAGTACTGAAGGGTCGCAAATTCCCACAGTTCCTCTTATAACCAGGCGGCTACATATTTACAGTGTAATATAAGTAGCTGGAACCCTAAACTGGATGTCTGTTGTTCACAGACTAAATAGTTTTGAGCGCAGTTGATGAACAAACTGTTTTATCCTTATGTTTTACAAGCTATCTTGTACTCATCATGCATTTTATCATTGCTATTTCAAACTATTCTGAATTCCAACCTCTGATTGTACTCATCGAGTGCCAGAACTTCAGTTCACACTATGCAACTCTAGTCTAAGCATAGATGAAGGGCTGATTTGATTCGCCTCTTCTAGCCCACACACTGTGACATCCAGAGGAGCCTTGGCAGGAACCTTGACTCTTGCACAGGGGTAAATGCCCAGAGGGTCAACAGTGGGATCGTGTTTCTCCTTCGTGCCCATGAGCTGTGGAATTTAGGTCACAGATCACAACTAAAAGAGCTAAAAGGGAAAAAAGAAAACAACATGCAGCTCTTTGCTTATTCACTCTTATGTCAAATGAAAAATTAAAATCAGAGACTTACATCTGTGATAAAATACAGAAGCCCCACTTTCAATTATAGAGTTTTAATATAAGAAGATCATAAACACATAACCAATACTACAAGGTTATTAATCATTAAACAAAGCTGGACTCTAGGGCCCCATTTCAGAAAGCATTATAAATCCCCACCGAGCTAAAATTGGTTAAAAAGACTTTAAAAAAAAGGATGTCATGATTTACATCCAAATGACGTTTGCATTTGGTTGAAAAGTGAAAGGGGAGAAGCCTTCATTTTCAGATCATTAAACAGATGTTGAAAACTGGTTTTGCAAAGTATTTTTAATGTCTATTATTGGACTAAAGTGGGACAAAATCAGGCCAAACCTAAATTAAATCAGGATAAAGCTGGTTTATGGATTTTACATGTTCTGAAACCTAAAATCCTGAATATCAAAAAGAATATCAAAAGAAGAGTTGGAAAACAAAAGACTGGAAAAGAGACATTGGTCTGACAAATAAGCAGGACCTTAGCTTATGCTTTGCTAGTATTGCTGATTATATCCAATCAGTCTAATAGTTACATCTGCATCATGTCACATAACTCAAATGATATCAAATTGTTTTTCTAAACCTGACCATGATGTCACTGAGCCCCACTGGGCTCCAAAGTCACCATTTCTCATCCTACTGCTCATATTTTCTGATGTAAAACCGGCGATCTGCATCATGGATGTGGGATCAAAATACAATTACAACAACATGTTAAATATCAGGTCAATGTGAATGGGCTCTATGCACAGCTCCACTACTTCCTGAATTTAAAGCAGCTCCTTTGTTTCCTGTCTTTCATTACTGGACGAACTGATTAATCCAGGTGTGTCTGGCCAGTTACTTAGGTCATACACACCTGGATTAATCAGTGCATCCAATCATGAAAGACAGGAAACAAAGGAGCTGCTTTAAATTCAGGAAGTAGTGGAGCTGTGCATAGAGCCCATTAAAGTACCTTGTAAATGCACCTGACACCTTATTAAGAATTAGGGTAATTCATAAGACAAAAAGGGTTCAATAGTAGAAAACACTTAAAATGTGTGAGTATTTAAGTACCCGGTACAATTTGTCCAGTTCCATGTTGATCCTTTTTAAATTCACAGGCCACTGCAGCAGGCTGTTTATTGTCCACACAGACTCAGTCTCTAATCAAATCCTGCTGAAATGCTCTGAAGTTGAAGTGCTGTGTGGGCGAAATGGAAGTGAAACTGGTGGGCAACACCTCGCTTCAAAACACAAAAACCTCCTACCTGACTATACTGTAACTATGTCACTCTTAGAGCCATTCATATGTCAAGCAATACTCCTGAACAACAGTGATGGAGGGCATTGTCCACTGCAGGCAAATGAGTCTGATTGTTTTCAGAGACGGCAAAAAGAAACACAGTAAAATCAGTGCAGTAAAATCCTTCACAACTATAGCAAAATAAGGGCTCAGTTCTATGAAGCAGCTTTTGAATCTACTTCAGAAAAGTCTGTTTCCCAAAGCAGGCCTGTTTGTTACCATAACAACTCATGTAAAAAGAGGAGCTCTAACCTGGTTATGGGACCCCTCCTCCACAAATCTTTCCTCGAGAGCAGCAGCGGTGCTCAGACAAATTTTCTCTTTTCTTCTATGTTCAGGAAATCAAACAGAGGAGATCATTTTCAAAGCAATGTATCATCCATTGATCCATTTCCATTACGCTTTATTTAAGGTGGGGTCGCGAGGGGTGCCTATCTCCAGCTGTCTGTGGGTGAGAGGTGGGGTACACACTGGACAAGTCGCCAGTCCCTCACAGGGTAACACAGAGACAAACAGGACAAACAACCATTCACGTGCACACTCACACTTAAGGAGAATTTAAAGAGGCCAATTAACCTAACAGTCATGTTTTTGGACTCTGGGAGGAAGCTGGAGTACCCGGAGAAATGCTGGAATCGAACCCTGCAAGGCAGCAGTGCTACCCACTGCCCCACTGAGCAGCCCACCAATGTAAGATAAAAAAGATCATAGGAATATCTTTACCTGGGTAAGTAAAAACGCTAAAATGAACATAAAATGAGAGACTGTGCCTCATCCATAAAGTTTATTGAAAATTAAAAACTGCAATGCAAAGACCCATTTTAGGTCCATGAACCTAGGAGAGGATTAATGACTGTGCAACCCACTGAAATTGCTGAAAGATAATTAGTAGATTTTTTGGCAACTGCATTTTAAATTGACCTAAAAAAAAAAATTAGCTTTAGCAAG
>NW_015152268.1:42985-56761 GCF_000732505.1 Cyprinodon variegatus
AGCAAGGAGTCTGAGTGGATTCAAAAATAATGCATAGTGTTTTACCAGCAGGTGGCAGTTTAGGTCTCCAGCTTCCCCCCATCCCATCATAAATAGATGAAAAGAAAATCCCATTTTGTCTGGGCTATGTCATCCAGATTTTACTACTTTTTTTGCAGACAAAACTCATTTAAATAAAGCAGAAACTATAAACCTGTGTCTATGAAAGTTATGTTCAATTCCAATTTGATATGTATGTATAATCCCCCAATGCCTCTAGTGGATATTTGGAAAAAACAAACAAAAAAAATGCATAAACACAAGGTTACTTTACCTGAACATTTAGAGACAGATCCTGTTACAGACTTTGTGACATCTAACATTAAAGGTGCTTTTTTTATTGAGAGTTTTAAAAATGACAAATTATAATTATTCCTGCTGTTACATTTTGCTTTGAAAAAGTACAGTGTAGCAATAAACCCAGAGGTTTGATAAAGAAAGGTTGTACTATAAATCCTAATGCCTTTTTAAAAGATAAAATAGATCTTCAAAAAAATTTCAAACTGTGTTTTTAAAAATATCTGCAAAATGGTATTTTAAAACGTTTTAATACTCCAAGCTTAAGCTTGGATGGGAGCACATTCTAAGCCGGATGTTTATACTATTTGCTCCAAAAAGGCAATCTATGAATCCCTCCTGAGAAGCAGGCTGGATCTGCAGGCTGAGGAGCCATATATAGGGTGAGCGTGTTTTTTCTCTAAAGCTGTATAAGGAGCTATAATCATCTGGCCTCTATTGGCTTGATTCTCCCAGATCAATGCACTGATCCGCATTAATATGAGCCGGATTGTTATTCACATGTGAATCTAAACCTGTATTAGTCTGTGTTTCCTGCTGCATAAACAGAATATACTTGACTGGTCCGAACATGAAAATAGCTTTAAAATCACATTTTAGTATTTTTTTTATAGTAAGTATTGTAGTGTTAGTCACTGTTTGCTCAAAACCATGCATCTGCATCTTCTCTGTCAATATGGCTTCCTGTGTCGACACTGTCACACCATACAGCACATTATTATTTACTTTCTTGTGCACATCTTTATATGATAGAACACACTTAATGGACAAGAACTTGGTAGAAAAATATTGTCTTGTTATGTTGTTTATTTACATCCTCAGGCTCACGCAGAGAGTAAAGAGTACATCCCTCTCATATCCTCCATTCATAATATGAATTACTACCTTCTGGCATAGAGTACTCAGTGCCCACTGGGAAACATTACAGATAGAAATGTTCACTTATCACTACCTCTGTCATGTTAATGAATAAAGTAGGCATAACTTATGTCCTGGTATTAAAGCTGCTTTAATGATCCTGTTTTCTGTTTTGGTTGTTTGTTGGATTTTATGTTATTGTGCTGCACGTTTTTGTTTTTGCACTCACTGTGGTGTAACGCACAATATGCATATTTGATGTTTGTTTATTGTATATTATAGAGGTTGTAGTCCGAGACAATAAAGTTTAAACTGATACAATGTAATTATAATGCTCATTTTAAGTGTTTCGGAAACTGTTCTGTGTATAGATGGGGACACTGGGGGAGTTTAAAAAAAAATGCATTTTTTCTTTCTTCAAACATGCTACATTGATGACTTTGATTTTGCTCAGTTGGTCCCTCCCCCTAAACCAACAGAGGACACATCCCAGATAATTTTCTATGTTTATCAGACAGAGTTTCTGAAAGTAATTTTTTTCCATGAGGTTTATTTTTCTCATACTGACTGTTGATGGTGTGAAATGATTAAAACTTAGACTTTTTGACTTCAGTTACCTGGTTAGCATGTGCTAAATGCTGTGTGTCAGCCTAAAACATGCTGTTATGACTTAAAATCTAGTATAGTGTGGCTGTAGAGCTGGATGGTTAAGGTGAAGGATTTTTCCACATGGCACAACTGTACATGTGACTGATGGGGAGGGGACGTTATATTATAATTTGGGTGTCAAATGAAATATATAAATTTTGTTTGTACAAAAAAATTGCATAAATTGAGATATACAGTATGTGCTGTAAAAAGTTGTTTCAAAGTTGGCTGTTGAGATTTAATGAATATATAAATAAGTTGTGTTTGTCATCCCAGTTTGGTATGTTGATAGAAGTACAATTTGAAAGTTTAGAAATCTCATTGTTTTAATTTTGGATGTTTGTTTATGAGCACATTCAAAGAAAACAAAGTTGCAGCTTATTTTACATTCAGTTTGATCAACAATAGAAATTTTGTGGGCAATACGCTCATTGATAAGGCAGCAAAAAGTTATTTAGTGAAATTTATTGGATTTATTACATGTTGCAGCTGTTCAAGGGATGGGATCCATTGCAATAGTCCTTTTTTTTTAAATAATATTGAGAAAAATCTCTCCCTTGTGATGATATTTGAAATTGAATGTGCAATTAGTGTAAATGTGGCTGGATCCACATCAACAATATATTAAAAAAATGTTGGTTTTGCCACCATCCCCAGTTTTAAAAAAGACACTGAGCAGCAAACCTCTTTTTTTCTGTTAAAATACAATCTTGTTTTATTGATAATTATTGCCCAACGAAACACAGAGATGAATGTTTTTATACACTGGAAGAAATATAAGCTTTAGGAAGAGCAATACAGCAGGGTTGAAGACATAGAAGTTTCATATACTGAACTAATTCACAGTATTTAATAGAATACAGACCAAAATAATACTAATAAATAATAATCACCACTTTTCTCTCCTGGAAAGCAGCACAAAAAGATTAAATAGCAATGCAAAGTATAAATAAAACAACAAAATTGAACAAATGAATAAATGTTATACAGTACAGAGAAGCTGAAATGCTTTTACCAGTTTTGCATTTCAGCTTGTAACAACTAGCATGATTGATTGTCAAGGTCGGTTTTCTAAACAGCAATTAAACATAATTTAAAATAAATAAGATCAGCACTTGTCATGTTTACATTATGGTAATATGTGGTTTTATATGAATGAATTGTACAGTTACAGCATTTTTCCACAAAAGCTTATTTTGTTTTGAGGTCAGCATATTTCCCTTTGAACACATATAAATAAATAAAATTATTATTATTATTATGTGCATCAATAAGATGTTCTGTTGATCGAACCATAGAGACGCTTTATCTGAACAATATTCAGAGCACTATAAGAACAGAAAAGGGGAGGGGCAAAAGGGCCAAGGACACGGTGACATAGAAGATCATTAAGAACCCTCTCAATGCCGGAGGGACAGAATTGCATAGTGTTTGAGCGTCGCCTTTCACATGTTTTCCTATGAAGGGTTTTAAAAGGTTCTGTGCAGCCCTGATATCCTCCCCCCCTCCAGATCAAGGTCTATTTTTACAAACGAGGGGGTGAGAAACTGAAACTTAGGGTGAGACGCAGCCAAGAACTCGGCTTGTATTTTTATTTCTACTGCGACTGTTCGCTCCATAAAAAGCGTTGCCTTATGATGTAGCAAGAAAACCATTTGACACGAATCATCAGTTCTAATCATCTTTAACTGCTTTTATAATCCTTACTAAGGTTTAAAGGCTAAATTATCTACTATAGAATATTGCAGGATGACGTTAGTGTGACGGTTGAAAAAACGCCGTCATGTGGCCGTCCAGGGCAGCAAGTAGGAGATGATCAGAATGACGAGAGAGAGGGAGAGCGGCAGCAGCAGCAGGAGTTTGATGGGGAGAGAGAGGGACGGGGGCCACAGGGACATCGTTTCAGAGCCTGGGGGCCAATCTGCTGGACTGTTCTGCATCTCAGCGTTGGGCCTGGCGATGATCAGTGGCCTCACCTGTGAGACGCTCTCCTGAAAGACAAACCCGAGGATTCATGGATAAATGGAGCTGAATGCTCCTGAAGATCTTTATTGAGCTGAAAGAGCAAGAAGACATTTCAGTTTCTGGCAGAAGGAGCCTAATCAGTGCCTGATTTTCAGTTCTTTACTTCTATGTTTGTTTGTTTTTGCTTTTAGGTACCAAAAAAAATGCATCAAACTAATAAAGAGAATGTTGACAAGAACACAAATCTAAAAGGCTAACTAATAGCCCCCACAGACAGGGTCAGTCCTGTCCAGATGTTGATAATGTTTAACTTTTCTTAGATTACAGACACAAATGTTATTTTGTGTTGCCTTCACAGACAGACAAGTATATATATGTATATGTGTGTATATATGAATACATGTGTATACATGTATATTGAAATGTATAGGATAGCAAACAATTAATTGGTTATTTAATGAATTTGTTGACAGCTATTAATGGATTACTAATAGGAGAGTGTTAATAGGAGATTTTTGTTTTTTGTTTTAGTTTAAAATTCTTTCAGTTGAAGATAAAGCTGGTAAAAAAAAAAAAATATATATATATATATATATATATATATATATATATATATATATATATATATATATCTTTGGTACAGCTTTAGTTTAATTCCTACTCTGACTCGGTAGGTCGTTCAGGAAACTGGATGTTTAAGTCTTTATACTTTCAGTGACGATTCGAATACAGTATGTTATTAAATTAGTTGAGGAAGCTTTCAGTAATGGATTGCTCTATTTTTAGATGATAATAATAGTACATAATATAACATGTTTGAAAATGAGCTTCTCTGTTATTCTGTGGGTCTATTGTTCCTCCATAGATCCTGGAAAACCTTGAGAGAACAGGAGGGATTAAAGACTCAGAAACATCAGGTCATGTTAGATAAAAAAACTGGTGAACTCTGGTGGTGAACTGATAGCAAATCATGACTGCAACTTGGGACAGTTATCACAAACATGTGGCTACAATGATACAAAAAAATGATTCCCGCAGAAAAAACACTTATAGGACACACACAATGCTATAAGGAGAGGACAAAAACAAAGGGAACTCTGACCAATCTATGGAAGTTGGTAAAAGGTTCCTTTCACCATCTCCTTAACTCTTATCCAATCATAGATAAAAATCTACACACTGAACTAAAATAGATGTTCTATAAAATATGAACTTGATGGTTCTTGGGTTGCTGATTCTGAATTGGGAATTTTGTTTCTCCCCAAAGATCCAAACTAATAACAGAATCTAGCCCCACCCATGAGACCAATCAGGCGGCCTGATCCACTCCTACCTCCAGGATGGTCCTGCTGTGCGCTCTGTCAGGGCTGAGCCGCAGGTTCCAGCGATGGCTTTTGTGGCTCCGCCCACCGTCATCCTCGCTCTCCGTCGTGTCTTGACGCGCCACCCGCGGACGCTTGCGTCTGCGCGAGCTGATTCGCTGAAGAGAACTGTGCTCCTGAAGTCTGAACCAATCAGGCTTAAGGTCAGAAACACCAGAAGAAAAAAAGGCGAGCAAAGTGTGTAAAGCTGTACCAGCGGTCCAACCTGCAGTCTGTGTCCTCTATGTCAGCGTCTGCGTCGCTTTCCCCCTGAGGGTCAGATAGTCCGCACTCCTCCTGCAGCACACAGAGACAATCATCCACCACCTTCACATTATGGGATGTTGATCAATGAAAAGCTGTGAATCATCACTTGTCAAAAACAACATGTGCTGATGGCATGTGTCTGTTCGCAGGTGTTCATCATGTCACTACGGTTAATATGCATGAACCAATGAGATCACAGCTTATATAAATGTCATCCTATTTATATCCCAGTGTATCGATCTGTTCTGAAACAGATGACTGAATGTCACTAATGTGGGATTATTGATTCAGAGTTATTGTTTATGAGGGATTATTCAAACCAAAAGCTTCATTAAAGTCTGAATAGTAACAGCAGCTTTACAGGTTTTACAGTAGTAGCTATTCAATATTTCCTCACTTTCCTTAATGGGCCCTTACAGTAGCTGGTCCTTGGCTGGTCCCCTACAGTTCCTTTTTAAACATCTAAAATATTCTTTCTGCCATTATTTGTGGACATTAAGAGCTAAAGAGAAGTGTTTTCTCCTGGTCAGACCCTGTAATTCAGTGAAAGTGAGGAGTCAGAGTAAAAAGATAGGCATTCCAAGGGGACGGCCAGTGGCTGGACGTTGGAGGGGACTTTGCTGCCATTTGGCCGCTTTTGACTGGGAAGGGCCATTCTGAATGATTGCTTATGTATGAATTGTAACCATGGAGACACTGTTTTAACCAACTCATCCTGTTAGATTTGATGTTACAGAAGTCAAGAAGGAGTTTAGCATAGCTGACTGTAGCTTAGCAGCTACTCTTAAACCGCATCTAATTTTATTATCTAGTGCCAAAACAGAGGACCAGTGTTGTATAAAGTACTGAAATCTCAGAGTCAAGTAAAAGTATAAGTACCTCTCCAAAATATGACTTTGGTAAAAGTCCAAGTCACTGACTGAAATGTTACTTGAGTAAAAGTCTTAAAGTATCTGAAATGGCTTGTACTTAAGTATAAGAATTACTGTAAAAATAGACGTACTGAAGTAATGTAGTGAAAAGTATAAGTAAAAAGTAAGTGCAGTTTGAATTATATTTTTTTACATTTTGGTAAACTTTGAAGGTTAAATTCACATAAAATGATATAAACAACCAAGTGTAGGATGAATTTAGACTGGCTTTGCGAAACAGGCGTATCCTTTTGGTGTTGATGAACAAGCCAAGGCAAGACCCGACTTTGTAATCAGTAGATGGGGTCAAAACACTTGCGTTTCTCTCGCTCTCTCTCTCTCGTTCGTTTTTTTATTTATTTATTTTTTACTTAGTAACTAAAAGTATGCAATTGAGTTTGTAAATGTGGTGAAGTAAAAGTGAAAGTTCTCAAAAAAATTTACACTCTTGGAAAGTATAAAGTACCCAATATATACAATATAAGTACAGTAGTGAAGTATTTTTACTTCGTTACTATACAACACTGGAGAGGACAACTAATAATTTACATTGCATCTGTCTATTTCTGTTTTTTTGTTTTGTTTTTCTTTTATCCAAGAGTCCCTCTTAGATTTATTTCAAATGTTTATGGAAGAAATAACAGGCAACAGGTAGAATAGCAGCTTCAGTTTGATATTAACCTTGTTTCACATATGACTAATCTAGTGAAACATTTTTCTAATAGTGAAGTGTTTTAAGTTTTGAGGTTTTATTTTCATGTGGTTTCTAATGTTCTATTAATAAAAACAGTTATCTGCTCTAGTCTGCACATATAAAATGAATGTGGAACTGTATTGTTCTGATTAAAGACAGCAGCATGTTACTGTGTTTAACTAATTCCTCTTTTTAATTATTATTCTCCACTTTGGATCAGTAAACATTTAGATATCCCACAGATTTTCCTTTCTTTACTAGATCTAGAGAGTAACCAGGGGCCATCTGTGGCCCTAACATATGTAGCGATGGAACAGTTAGAATATTGATCAAGATTATTCAAGCCGTCTCATGTGAGTAACTGTAGCGACAACTGAAGTAAGTTATCTGTGTTGTTAAATTCTGATCAGTTTTTTGCCCATTGATTTTCTTTTTTTTCTGTCTGTTTTACTCAGTGTGATTTTTGGTCTGACTGCCTGGATTTTGCTGGTTACTGAACTTGGACTGTTTTATTGACCTCAGCTTGGATTCGCCTTGGACATCTCTTCAGCTCTCTGATCCCCTGGTTTCTGAAACTGTTCTGGACTGTTATCTAAAGGACATTTTAGATAATTCCAAAGTGTCCTTTAAAATTATCTCTAAAGGACACTGTTGCCTTCTCTGCGTCGGCTGGAGCCAGGTCCCCCGCACTTTGTGCTGTGTGGTAAGGACCGTAAGCGGCGGTTTTCTCCTCTCTCATAATCGGACTGAACACTCAACCAGCTCAGGGACTTTTTGTCGTCTTTTTCTGCTCATCATTCTAGTCACTAACCTGAGTTTCCTGCCTCAGCAGAGAATCCAAGAACCCGGTTCTAGGAGCTTCCGGCCCTCTCTTTTGGTTTGTTTTTCAAGAAACTTGTTTGAAACATTCAGTTTTTCTGCTGAATATTGGGTCCATGGTTCAGCACTCGTTACATGTGTAGGTGTTTTCAGCTTTTGGATTAAAATTTTGCCACTTTACTTGGGTATGAACCATGGATGCGTTATAGGCTAAATGAAGCTGACTGAGCTGAGTCAGTAGCCGCCTCCTCCTCTGTGCCTCCAGACATCTGATGCTGCAGACGTTTCAGGTGACTCACATGCATTGTGCTCACAGATCTGCTCCACCTCATACCGACAGGAGAGAGTTTCCCCCGGTCTGGTGGATCAAACCAGAGCTCTTTGCTTTTTACTGTCCGCTCAATAAGCTACAGCTGAATGAAGGCGTCGCTGTTATAGCAGCAGCTGATTAACAGCTTCATTGCAATAAGCAGTTTAAATGTTGGTCGTTTAGCATAAATAAAGCCTAGCATCAGTCTTAAAATCTTCATATAGAGCAACTCTGTTATATTTGGAGACACTTACATCCAATAATTGTGTTGCAATTTTCTGTGATAGACCAATAGAAACACATTTTTTTTTTACAAATAAAACATTGTATTACCTTGTGAGTCTTGCAGTAAGGTGTTTTATAAACCCCCTATCTTTCTGTAATCATCAGCCAAAGTTCAATATAACATTTTGTTTATCTGCTTTTTGTGTCTCTACTTCTGTCTCCTTGAACCCCAGTCGGACTCGGCAGATGGCCACTCACACTGAGCCTGGTTCTGCTGGAGGTTTCTTCCTGTTAAAAGGGAGTTTTTCATCTCCACTGTCGCTACAGGCATGCTTAGTGTGAGGGATTGCCTTCGAGTCGATGCAATCAACTGGTTTTCCTTAGAAAATTATGAATCAATCTGACTACATGATCTGGTGAACTGTAAAGTGCCTTGAGATGACTTGTTGTGAATTTCTGCTTTATAAACTGAATTGAATTGAAGTTTAGAAGTGTCTTTTTTTAATAATGCACTAAATAATATAAAAATGCTACAAAATGCAAACATAAAACTCCAAATTATTACAATTATTCAAATGCAAACGGCAAAATTCAGCTGCTCAGGTTAGGATTCCATGGACAGATCGGGTACAGACAGGTGACAGGATGTTAACGTTTTTATTCTCTCAGAAAATAACCTTTTATATGTTGTACTTTATGTGCTTAATATATTTAATGAGAAAAGGAAGGAAGTCAGGAAGGAAGTGATTTCTGTCTTTTTTTTTATAAGGCACAATCGATGACCACCTAGATATATTCTGATTGCGCAAAGGAGCTGATGGTTCAGATGGTGCTACCGGTACGGATCAGGTAGTGACACCCCTCTGATGGCACTTCTTTTACAAATACTACAGTAGTAGAGATGAACAGATCTGGTTTGGAAATTAGGTATGATAATGACAAACTAGCTGGATTGGATTGGATTGGACTAGATCATATATCGGAGTTCCAATCCAGTGCATTTTACATGGAAGAGTAGTTTCCTTCTTTTTGCTGCTTATTTGTTAAATAATATAAAGTGCATTTATATCTCTGTTAATTTGTATTAATTTGTATTAATTCACACTCACAAGGCGAGATATGTGGTCCATTAATCTGAGCAGGTATCGCTAAAAAAACTGGATCAGTGCATCTCTTCAGGTCCTTCTCAAAGTATTAGTATATTGTGATAAAGTTCACTATTTTCCATAATTTAATGATAAGACTTGAACATTCATATATTTTAGATTCATTGCACACTAACTGAAATATTTTAGGTCTTTTATTGTCTTAAAATTGATGATTTTGGCATACAGCTCATGAAAACCCAAAATTCCTATCTTATACAATTAGCATATCATGAAAAAGGTCTCTAAACGAGCTATGCACCTACCGTAATCATCTGAATCAACAAATTAACTCTAAACAATGCAAAAGATTCCTGAGGCCTTTCAAACTCCCAGCCTGGTTCATCACTCAAAACCCCAATCATGAGTGAGACTGCCGACCTGACTGCTGTCCAGAAGGCCAACATTGACACCCTCAAGCAAGAGGGTATGACACAGAAAGATATTTCTGAACCAATAGGCTGTCCCCAGAGTGCTGTATCAAGGCACTGCAGTGGGAAGGAAAAAGTGGGGCAGAAAACGTTGCAATAAGAGATGACCGGACTCTTGGGAGGATTGTGGAGGACGGCCAATTCCAGACATTGGGGGACCTGCGGAAGCAGTGGACTGAGTCTGGAGTAGAAACATCCAGGGCCACCGTGCACAGGCGTGTGCAGGAAATGGGCTACAGGTGCCGCATTCCCCAGGTCAGGCCACTTTTGAACCAGAAACAGCTGCAGAGAGCCTGACCTGGGCTACAGAGAAGCAGCACCGGACTGTTGCTCAGTTTTGCATGTCATTTGGAAATCAAGGTGCCAGAGTCTGGAGAAAGACTGGGGAGAAGGAAATGCCAAAATGCCAGAAGTCCAGTGTCAAGTACCCACAGTCAGTGATGGTCTGGGGTGCCATGTCAGCTGCTGGTGTTGGTCCACTGTGTTTCATCAAGTCCAGAGTAAATGCAGCTGTGTACCAAGAGATTTTAGAGCACTACATGCTTCCATCTGCTGAAAAGCTCTATGGAGATGATGATTTTATTTTCCAGCATGATCTGGCACCTGCCCACAGTGCCAAAACCACCAGTAACTGGTGTACTGACCATGGCATTACTGTCCTTGATTGGCCTGCCAACTCTCCTGACCTGAACCCCATAGAGAATCTGTGGGATATTGTGAAGAGAAAGTTGAGAGACACAAGACCCAACAGTGGATGAGCTAAAGGCCGCTATCGAAGCATCTTGTGCCTCCATAACACCTCAGCATTGCCACAGGCTGATTGCCTCCATGCGATTGAAGTAGTCATTTCTGCAAAAGGGTTCCCGACCAAGTATTGAGTGCTTAACTGTACATAATTATTTGAAGGTTGACTTTTTTGTATTAAGAACACTTTTCTTTTATTGGTCGAATGAAATATGCTAATTTGTGACATAGGAATTTTGGGTTTTCATAAGCTGTATGCCAAAATCCTCTGTATTAAGACAATAAAAAACCTGAAATATTTCAGTTAGTGTGCAATAAATCTAAAATATATGAATGTTCAAGTTTTATCATTACATTATGGAAAATAATGAACTTTATAACAATATGCTAATATTTTGAGAAGGACCTGTATATACCAGGGAATACCTCTGCTTAAGGATGAGCAGTGGCACCCTCTAGTGGACAGTGCTAATATTACAACCCTGAATAAAACTTTCTCAATCTCATGGAGCGAATTTGAATCCAATAAAAGATTAATTGATAGTTACTAGTAAGTTGATCATTTTATTCCATAATTATTTCAGAAGGATCTGATATTTATGGGTAAATACAAACTGTGTGTTACAGTTTCTACAAAATATTCAATGGGACTAAATGAGGAAAAGTTCAAGCAACCTCTAAGGGAGCTAGGATTATGGGTGGGGGGGTGGTGGGATCTGAAAACACAGAACTGATGTCAGTAAACACACATAATGTTCATTATTACCTCTGTTCCATATCCCTCAGAGAACCTGGTTAACATGACTCGGTTTTTTCCACAGTGTTCACATAGCGGAGCTTCCTGACAACAGAAGAGCAAAAGACAGCAGAGAGTGACTGATCCTGCTAAGGTGTAGGAAGAATCACAGAGGACCTGACAGCTGTCAGCTGTGGAGCGCTCCTGGGAAACATACTGTACAGAAACAGGAGCAGCAACAGAGACGCAGGGGGGGGGTCAGCAGGAGGCGAAAGGCGCGGATTTACAGCACGACTGCAGCTAGAGGAACCCTCGCAGCGGCTCGCGCCACGGCCACAGACACTTAAGTGGGAAGCTGAGCACTCACCAGCGTAGGCGTGTGTGCTTCTGAGTAAAGTGTGCAGGGAGCTGCCTCGCACAGACACACTACATCTACCTCTTCACAACTCGCCCCCATCTGAGACACAGACAAAAGACGGAGAGGATGAACCGCTGACTCTTTGATGCCTCTCATCCCTCTTCCTGCATGGAGGAAGTTCCAAGATATTGTTTCCTAAACTTTTTTTCTTTTTTCTTTTTTAAATGATGCATCTCCTAATGGCTCTGTGATGTAACCTTTTCCACCTACTTGTATTTTCAAGAGCTGAAAAACAGGCGCTGATTAGGCTGCTCCTGCCAGACATGGAAATCACCAATGCTTAAAAAAAAAAAAGCCAAGACAATTAAGTCAGGGAAGAAATTAGCATAAAATCCACTTTAAAATAAAGACTTTTTTGATTTCATAACCTTGCAAATGATTTAATGTAATCAAGCACATTATTTTGTAATTGCAAAGTTCAATAATGTGCAAATTTCAACAATATGAAGATAAATCCTACATAAACATTTATGAATCCAACTTAAATTGTTCCTTTAACCATTTTTTTCTTGTTGGACATTAGCTGAACTGAAAACAGAACATTAAAGCTGATATGTTTATACGGAGTTTAATCATAAAAATAAAGAAAAACCAAAGATAATAACAGCCACAATAAATCCTGTTATGAAGGTTTTAGTTTAGAGCTAAAGTCAACCTTCAGTTAACCCTGGAGCTGCCAATTAATAACATTAATATTAGCATAGATCTGTGTGATTAGTTTTTTTTACATATATTCACAATTTCTTTTTTTTTTTTTTGTTTATCATCGATTACTCAAGGATAATAAACTTTTATAATCGAAAAAGGTCGAACTGTGTTCAGATAAAGATTTAGATTCCTCTTGTCTCATGTATTTAGTTATGCTATTTATCCAGTGAAAAATTTTTTTACTCTGTTTCATCTGCAAGGCAGAGAAAATGTCCGAGTGAGGGACGGTTTACTTATTCCCCTGACAAGCCAAATTCCTTCTCCAGGTTTGTTAAAGTGTTGTAATTTGTTTTGACTCTGGCTGAACCTTCAAATTTTTTTACTAAACATAAGTAAGGGAGAAAAACTCTGTCTAGTCAGAACAGGGCTGATTACTAAGAAAGAAGATAAGGGCCACTGAAAAAAAAAGGTTAACTGATTTTAAAATTTTATTTCAGTTTAGTATGGGAATAAAGTCAGAATTCTGACTTTAATCCAGAATTCTGACTTTAATCTCAGAATTCTGACTTTTTTCTCATAATTTTGACTTTAATCTCAAAATTCTGACTTTAATCTCAGAATTCTGACTTTTTTTATTGTCAGAATTCAGTCAGAATTCTGAGATTAAAGTCAGAATTCTGACTTTTTTTCTCAAAATTCTGACTTTTTTTATTGTCAGAATTCAGTCAGAATTCTGAGATTAAAGTCAGAATAAGAATTCTCCCATAGTAAACTGAAAAAAAATGTAAAAATTAGTTAACTTTTTTTTTTTTTTTAGTGGCCCTAATCCTCTTCCGTAGATTACTGTGCCGTAAGGGCTGTATGATGAACTGTTCTCTCTTTGCAAAAATGTGATGAATAAAATGCCGACTGAGTGAAATCAATCAATCTGTGTTTATTTAATTAGGATGAATAGTTAAAAATACTTTTTCCCACTACAGATCTTAATTATTTTATTAGTGTTTCAAGTTTAAAATAAGAGGACAAAAAAGATTCTTCAGAATTCAACATAATAAATTAAGAAAATGTCTCTTTTTCAATTGAACAAACATAGTAGAGTATATTTAAGCTATAAAAAGGTAAATATTGTAAATATTGCTTAAATTATCATTTGCTTCTAGCTTTTTTTTAAAAGCAGATAAATCATTTTAAAAGCACATTTTCTTCCATGTAGTAACACTTCTCCTTATTGGAAGACATCTTTGTGATGTTGAAGGGATG
>NW_015152268.1:57308-66542 GCF_000732505.1 Cyprinodon variegatus
ATGTTTTACAGTCTTAACAATTAATCGATTACTAATTAAGTGGGTAATTACTTCAATAATCAATTAATGATGATTACTCCGACTAATTGTTTCCACTCTAGTTCAATCAACAAAAATTCTCCTTAAATTTTTGTTTAGCAACATTAATTAGCTTGAGTAACTACTGGTATTTTTCTCCATCAGACTGTAGCTGCAGTTTGATTGGTTTTCATTGTTTACTTTCCTTTTTCCCCACAAACATTATTTAGTGGGGAAACAAACTGCAGGTAAATCTATAGAGTAAATTACTGTGAAAGAGGGCTTTCTTGAAACGATGTTAGCTATCGGGAGTGTTGGCCTAGTGGTTAGAGAAGCTCTGAGAAGGTTGCAAGTACCTGGTTTGATCCCCACTGCCTCCACTCTGAGTTCCTGAGCAAAACCCTTAACCACACACTGCTCCCCGGGGACCGCGCAATGGCAGCCCCCTGCTCCCCAATGGGAGGGGTTAACTATGAGATCAATAAAGTTCAATTTCTATCCCATTCTTTCTAAATATGTGGAGAAAAGTGAGACTTCACCACCCTCTGACTGAATAGCTGATTAAAAACAGGGGTTATTTATATAACAGCTGATGGGAGAATAGTGCTGGATTTACACTAAACCAGAGTAGTTTTGAAATTTGGTCACAAATGCTTATTTGCTGCTGTGGTGAAATACAGTTAAAATAGTTTTTAGATGGTAAATCACTTCATAGGGTGTTGATTTGGAAGGTGTGTTGTCTTTCTCACTCTCACTAATTAAATTAGAATACAATGTCACTTCATGAACTAAAATCTAAGCTTTGAACATTTCTTTCCCATTTTTGGCTTAAAAAGTGTGCTTTGAAAGTTCTGAATCCAAACAAGATGCTTCTCTTTCTCTGCTTGCTTCTGCATTTTATTTATTTATTTTTTTACATAATGGGAAAGGATATAACTTTTTAGAGTAACATGCCTGGACACAAGTCAAAAATAAAAGGTAAACATGAGGTTGAATTACTTATAGACGTATTCTTAACTGTAAATTTAAAATCTACCAAAATAAAATGGAGACAATCTGTTATTCCACTTTTATTTATTTAACTCTGAGTTGTTTTTCTCATGATAACAGCTTTTTGGCCTTTAATGGTTTTATTGTTTCTCTTTTTACAGTAAACCTAAATCCAGGTGTCCTTACCTCACAGTGATTATCAGATGTCTCTCCAGAGGTAAACAGGCTGTGGGTGTCAGACTCTCTCCTCAGCATGAACTCTGACTTGATCAGGCTTACATGGATCTAAAGTGCAGAAAAAGGGGTTAGAAAGTCTTATTTTCATACATAAAAACATTTCATCCAATACTATTTTCAATATATCATCTGAATTCTTTTAACAATGACTCCCAGATGGATAAAAAAAAACACTGCAGTGGAGTAGAAGTGATGCAAACAGTGGATCAGAGGTTTGTCATCATAACACCTCTAACATCTGCTCTGCTCGCTCATTGCGTAATAACCAAACAGCATCAGTGTTTCAGGCAGCTGGCAACTTTTCATTTAAAAAAATAAAACGCCAACAACAAAATAAGCTTTCAGTAATATAAAAAAATAAACATTTCAATACATGTTTTCTGGAAAAATACTAAATATTCCTGATATTTCCCCAACTGTAACACATGACAAAATAAGAGCGGAGTGACAAATCTTACCCGAAAACCATCCTAGGACACAGAAAGGACCCATAAAAAGGAGTTTAATGATTAGAGCACGAGCCGACGCACGAGGTGCTGCGTGTTATTACGGTGCGGGGAAGCCATGAGCGCGCGCTGTTCGCTTGTGTTTGACATTGTGGCAAATCCTCTGCGTGATGTCAGCGCGAGCGATGACAGACAGCTCCAGTCCGGGGGATGCGCGCCCACTCACAGCATAGACCAAAACAGCGCGGGAGCGCGCGCCGAGGTTGGTGCGACTTCCGTTCTATGGGGCTTTCAAAATAAAACTAAAGTCCTCAGGATAATATATGTATTTTAAAAATTAATAGATTTTTTTAAAAACAGTGTATTGTGTTTTTAACGTGTAACTAAACTAGCTTCCAACCACCAATACCACAAAAAGAAAAAAAAAAGTGAAATAAATAAACTTAATTGTTTTCCTTAGATTTTTTTTCCATCTTTGCAAAACAAATTATAATTCATGTAGATGGAGGAGTTTCATTTTAGCAATAACTGAAAATATAAATTTTAAATAAAAAAATGTCCAATATATTTGTTAGTTTTGTTGTTAAACCAGATATTTTACCACTTAAGAAAATTGGCAATTTTTCTTTTAATTTCACTTTCCATTTTTCTTGATGAAATGTGCCTGATAGAACATTAAAATATTTAAGATCATTGATGTTTTGTTGTTAATAAATACATAGCTGTCAGCAAAAAACTGAGTTGTTCTTCTCCACTATCACTGCATGCATGACCTGTTTGTGGAATTGCTGTAGTCAGAGGCAAAAAGCAAAGCGGGTATCTACTTTCTACCCATGCTCATCCAGAAGAAGTGAATCCTGTCAAATCAATGACTGAAGGCAATCAGCGGATTTTCCTCAGATAGAAAACTTTTAACCAATTAGACTGTATTATCTGATTTAATTGTCTCTGTATATTGCTTTGAGGTGACATGTGTTGTGAATTAGCAATTTATTAAATAAAAACGGAATTAAATGGTCAAGTGAGAAGAAATTGAATTGAAAAAAGATTAATCATAAAGTGATTTGAACATTTAAAAACACAAAATTCATCAGATTTTCATACTATTTTCCTAACCTCTTAAAGACTTTATGATGCCATGACATTCTATTTAGTCCCAAAGTCCTTCAGACGAAGGACAGGCAACAACATGACAGATACTGAACCTCGCTGTTCATGCATTAGCTATTTCTTTTCGCACATCTTTCCTTTTCTTATGCTGGGCCAGAGGTTTTTGCTGGCAAAAAGCTCATTGTCATTGGCCTATATGATTATAGCCAGGTTTCTGGGAGTGTTTAGAAAAGTTTTGATGTTTGCAATTATGATAGCAGAGCTGAAGAGGCTTTTTTTTAACCATTACTCCTAAACAACTAACTGACTAGTAAGTTGTAGCTAACAACTGCAATGGGGAATTGATGATTCAAAGATTTCACAGCTTACAGAAAATTTCTGACAAGGAGCTTCAGTGATGGAATAGAAAAAAATGTTGGACAGTGTAGTTTTTCTTCGGATAACAGGTTAAAAATACATCTTCAGATGTTTAAATCACCTCTTGCAAACAAAGGCGCATACCTACTGGACATAGAATTGCAGGTCAGCACTTCATACCTCATTTTTTCATTGAATATGTGCCACGAGGCTATGTGGTACACTGGTATGTTATTGTCTTTTAGGAAAATAAGATGTTTACGTGCTCAGAGTGAAACTGTTCAAAATCAATGGTTAACACTTAATCTTTTGAACATGTCTCATCTTGAGTCAAATTATATACATGAAGATATTCAAAGACTCTGTTCCAACAATACTGGCATTAGTTTTCGAAAACTAAATCTCTTCATGTTCTGCAAGGGTGTTTCACTTTTATCTGACCTTCCTAAATCTAAGTTCAGTTCTATGACCCTGACATCTTAAAAGGACCTCAAACGTGGAGCAATTACATGTCGTTTTTGTCCTGATCTTTATCTTGGTGCTGTTAGAGCCGACCTACTCTCAGTCCAGAAGCCACGATGGGACCCACAGAAGAGCAAAAATAAAAAAGTTGTAAGTATTTATATACCCCACAAAGGGATAAGGATCATCCGCACACATCCCAAAATTGTTGGTTCCCACAGAGAACGTGTCCCTTTTGGTTAAGTGCACCACATCGTCACCAAAACTCTACAGCTACAGTTTTAGTGACTGGTAACTGCAGCCTCGCCAAAACAACTTTCCTGTGTTGTAAGTACATTTTAACTGTCTTTAGGAAACTTAAAGAGTGCAACACTAAATACTCCCAAGGCAAGCAGTAAGTTTGTGTATTTGGCTCAGACTTTAAAATGCTCTGTGGATAAATAAATGCTTAAACGGTATTAAGCCTTGCAAATAGACCTCATTTTAGCTGAACTCTCCCATGAGTCCTGCTGCCGCCTGTAGACAGCAGAGCAACTGAGTGAGATAAAGTGTAATCAGGGGGAGACCTAATAGCAGAGGGAGGGATCCTCATTAGAGCTGCATGTGGACCATGCAAAGGACCCTGAGGACACACTTCATACATGCACTGCGTGTTTTAGAGACATTTCAGCATGGATATGTGGTATTTTCAAAACAATTGTTATTGCAACAAACAAAAAAAATAACCATCAAAGTATTTCATTGTTATTTGCTGCAATGGATCAATAATTAGTATCACTTTTTTCCAACTAAAAGCAGAATTTGTTGGTATTTGTATTCAGTCTACTTGCAGAAATACGCCGCTATTAAAGGAAAAGTCCCGTCATATTCAGAATTCAAACTTCTGAAAATATTTTAAATATGAAATTATTATATACTGTTCAAAAAATCATACTTTTTTAAAAATTAAGAGTAATTCGATTTGACTGTGCATTACTGGAGGCATCCATGTTTGTCAAAGAACACTACTGCCACCTACAGGTTTGTGACATCACCGTGCGGTATCAGCTGTTGATCAAGTCCCAATGCTGTATCTGGTGTTTGTCACAACGCGCTATAATCCAAGTCATCTTGAAAATATTCTTCTTCCAAATGTTGGCTACATATTGCATATTTTTTCTCTGGCAAGAAGATCGATTGCAAATCCTCCCTCTTCAAGTTGGCAATGAACGACAAACCCGTCCGTGGAGGATCATGAATTGGAAAAGTGAGATAACAATTTTTTTTTTACTTTTACATGATATATAACAACATCCAACTGCCATGCATGTGGGCATTGTCAGTTTAACTATAGCTTTCAATGGTGAAGTCCTCTTAAAATCTAAAATAATTGTTGTTGATTGCAGGGGTGTCTAGTAGTTCCCATTAACTTTGCTTGTAAAGAGGAGACAATGGTGCTAGGCATTCTGGGAAAATGGCAGTTCCCAGACATGATCACAACAAATTCTTGTTTGTATTTTTTTTACTAATTAACGCCAAATTCATTAAATCACCGCAAACATATTCGTTTTAGGTATAGATAATGATCCTCTGATTATTGCTGACTCAGTCAAGGTTAGATTTTCAATGCTTTGATGAAGATTTTACATGAAATTTGGGCGTAATACCCAGAGAAGTTATGGCATTTCAGTTTTGATAGCTTTGCAATATACTGGATTATTCAGGATATCCAGGATTCCCTTTACTTTGGCTCGAACCAATATCAACAGATTTCAGATTATTTCCTACATTTTTTGGACAATTCTGCACATAAAAATTTCCCCTCCAACTTAAGAAGGTATGTTAGAACACTATGTCTTCATAAAACCGACTGAGGAAACAGAGTCTGTGTGTGTTAACCGAAGAGGCCGGAAGTAAAAGATCTAAAAGAGGAGATAAAGATGCTTGTATACACACCATGACAGCAACACAAACAGAGATTCAGCCTTGATAAGGAAATTAAGGAAAAGGGCGCAGCTCAAACAAACCATAATTGATGGACCAGAGCATCCCTCTCTCTCTCCATCTCCAACCGAAAGTCTCATTTGCTGTAACTTCTGGAAGGACACAGAGAGATGAAAGTCAGAGGGCAGCTGCAGAGGCATTTGGGTGTTTAGAGCCGTAGAAAAGGCATTCCGTGAATTTTCTCATCAGAGTAGGAATCAGGAGTTAAACACAGCCCATGAGGGCTTACAGGAATTCTCTCCTTTTCACTGAGGTTGCAGCCTTATGCCACAGAAAGAAAAGCAGGACAGCAACGGAGGTTTCGATCAGACGCCACACGCTGCTTCCAATCTGCGGGGACAAACACGACACCCAAGGGAATTACAGGTTACGGAGGAGTGAGAAAAGACCAGAGGTGGTTCAGGAAGCAGGACTTTGGGCGTGGGAGCTATGCGCTCCTGTGGTGGACAAGTGAGACAGAGCATCCACAGATGTTCAGATGGAGATTTAGTGCCTGTGAGGTGGTGGCTGATTGAGCAGTGAGAAGAGAAAATAAGGAAAGCAAGAAGCTCTGCGAGTATGTAGAGTGTAAGAAATGAAAGACAAAAGGTCTGATAGAACCTAAAAAACCCCCTTTTTCAAAAAGCAAAAGAAGGAAGCCCTTTAAAGGCAAAGAAAAAATTGTTTTAGTTTGTTTTTTTTACTCATACATTACTTTTAAAATACCAATGAAGGAATCAGATCAAATTAAGGACCTGACCTGGGATTTTGACCAATCCTGGGACTCGATCATCAAACCGGCTGCACGCCTTTGCCTCAATACCTTGGATTTCTCAGATCTCTGGGAAGAGGACGACGGTGGAGAGGAAGAGGGGCTTCTTCCATCACCGCCAAGTCAGAACCTGTCCGTGGCGCCTCCTCCACCGCCACTTCCACCACCTCCTCCTCCACCTCCTGCATCTCCTTTACCTTCCTCATCAAAAGGTGCTGTGATTAAAAGTCATACCTTGAAGCTTCACTGGAGGGAACTCCAGAACCTGGCCCCGCTTCCCAGGATGACGCGCTTCGGGAAGCAAACTATATGGGCCGGACTGGAGCCGGTGCATTTGGACACAAACCGTTTGGAGTACTTGTTTGAATCTAAGGCCACCAGCAGCAGTTTTACCGTGGCCTCTGGGCGGCAGGTGAGAATGAGACCAAACAACATAGTCAGGTCAAGGTCAAGTGTTTAAATCCTTCTTTCCTTTTCTAAAATGGCATTTCCTTTATGAATGGACGAGTTGGCAAACCGTGTTAATGTGAAGAAGACAGAATAAGAGTTCTGTGCCAAACTTGGAGACATACTAAGGCTTAATACAATCTTTGAAAAACATTTGTTCTTGTTTTCAAGATGGCCAGAACAAGAAAAAAAGTTAGTTTTGCCTCAAAGCATTAGTACTAAACAAGTTGGCTGCTGAGTCGGCTCAACTATGAAACTCAACGAAGTTCAACTGAAAGCAGTCTGGGGAGGGGGGGCACAAACTGCGAGCCAAGCACAGGGCAGGCAAAGAGCTGAACATAGAGGAGCAGACAGAAATGAGAGCTCACATTGTGCTCTGCTGCTGTTTGGAAAGACAGCAAACATAGGGGGTGTGGTGTTGCATGGGTGGGACTACCCCACTAGAATATCTAATATAGAAAACATTGCAAGTTAGCAGAAGTGGTGTGTTTAGCTGCTTAAACCATCAGAGGCTTATCCAATCACAGCAAAGTAGCTGGACATTCCCTCAAAACAAAAAAAGAAAAAAAGAAACAAGACTATAAAGAGAACTAAGGGACGTGATTTGTGGGGTAAATGGCCTTAATTCTACTTAATGTAATGATATATGATCTGTCAATACCTTGTAAAGGTCTAAATGAAGACTTTAGCCTAGGTTAGTTTTGTTCTGGTAACCATAGAACAAAATGGACCACAGGAAGCCAGGTTGTCTTCTACCTTTTAGAAAGAGAGATGACTGGCACATGGTGTATGCCTAGTGCTCAGTCTTTGGTATTATTCATCAGAATATGCTTTATTTTCATGTACCGTTTTACACGTAGAAGGCGTACACGTTTTGGTGATGATGTCCTACACATTAACAAGTAAACAAACAAATATGACATAAATAATGAATAAGGAAATACAAATTTTAAGAAATTCAAGCACCATTAAACAGCAGCTGCAGTATAAAATTTGATTCAGTTAAACACATATGTGCTTGTATGTCATAAACACTTGTTTATAAGGCTAGAAGCAGAGGGAAAGAAGCTGATTTTGTTTGGGGATCGATTGGTCCTGTTGGACCACAGCCTCCTGCAGCAGGGGAGAGTCTGAAACAGTTTTTGTCCAAGGTGGGAGGGGTCAGCTGCAATATAACCTGCTCAACTCAGTTTTCTGCAGGTTCGATTACTTTTTTTTCCAACTTTGAATATTTTTAAATGATTTTAAATGGTACATTATTTTTCATAACTTGATTCAATAATACAGGGCTGCTCAGTGGTGCAGTGGATAGCACTGCTGCCTTGCAGCAAGAAGGTTCCGGGTCGAATTCACACCACAGGATCTTTTTGACTGGAGTTTACATGTTCTCCCTGAGCATGCGTTGGTTCTCTCCGGGTTCTCCAGCTTCTTCCCACAGTCCAAAAACATGACTGTTTGGTTAATTGGCTTCTCTAAATTCTCCCTAGGTGTGAGTGTGTGTTTGTGAATGGTTGTTTGTCCTGTTTGTCTCAGTGTTGCCCTGAGATGGGCTAGAAACCTGTCCAGGGTGGACCCCGCCTCTCGCCCACTGACAAGTGGAGATAGGCACCAGCTCCCCTCGTGACCCCAATTGGGATAAGCGTGATGGAAAATTGATAGATGGATGGATTTGCTAAGACAAACAAATTACATGAATTATTTCAAACCTGAGAGATGTTTTCAAGATTTTAAAGAAAAAATTATAGTGATTTTCAACTTATAGCTGAATCATCAAGGTACATGAAGATCAAGCTTATCTCTATAGCAGATTTCAAGCTACACAGAGTACCTTACTATATAAACATCCAGACAGCTAAAACAATAGTTTCTAAGGCTATTAACTCAAAATCTGCTGTTAGCCATAAAAGGTCCATGGGTTGTCCAGATCTGACACGTTAGTATGATACTCCAGAGACTTGGATCTGCCACAGAGAAAGCTCTGCCACCTTGAGATTTTAGGCACAGACCTTATAATGAACTACAGCAGTTCTAAACAGAACCTGATAAAATACAGAAGCAGGTCTACTTTTATGGGTTTTAAAAACAATAAATACATTTTGTAGTTAAATCATGTGAATAGCAGGAAGCCAGCATAGAGAGGGATTAAATAATAATTTGAATTTAACTGTAGGCTATTTCTTTGTAACTGACTTCTAGTTACAAACTTTTCAAAGTATAAGCTGGTTTTACTGTGGTTCTATGTAAATAAAACTAATTGAATTGCACTGAATTGAATATTTTCCCCTGCAGTATGCCTGATGGATAATGTGTTGACACCGGTACGTCCTTCCAACGCCTGAATTAATCTCTGGTTAGAATAATAGTAACTTAAAAAACAAAGTAACTTTCCTGGAAATTGGGAAAAATTGTACTGCAAGGTCCTGAATAAGTTGC
>NW_015152268.1:67692-83955 GCF_000732505.1 Cyprinodon variegatus
AAATGAATTACAACATTTTGTCCTTTTAATAAGAACCAAAACCATTTAAGAATGTGTGCGATTTCCAAAACGATTCAAAGATCCAAATATTTAATCCCGTATGTTAAAAGGTAACAGAAATACATTTGTGATTGTGGTGTTTTATCACAGAAGCAGTCATCTGTCTCTGTGCTGGGCATGAAGCGCAGTAACATCATAACCATTGCTCTGAGCAGCCTGCCTCCACCTCGCCTCCTCCCCCCTGCCATCTACAGTATGGACAGCAGCGTGCTGGACAGAGAGGACATCCAGGTATAGAAAGCACATCAGCCACCCCCTCCATTCATTAACCTTTATGTGACGATGAATATTGACCTGAAGTCATTTGAGCTTAATCTATTTTAACATTTTCTCCAAACCAGCGACTTCAAGCTCTGGTCCCGACTGAGGAAGAGCTTCGTCTGATTAATGAAGCCAAGGCCCAGAACCCTCACTCTCCTCTGGCCCAGGCTGAACTGTGTCTCCTCACTCTGGGAGAAATCCCTCACCTCTCTACAAGACTTGAGCTCTGGACCTTCGCTCTGGATTACGACTCCTTAGAGAAGGTAGATGAAAACAATGATGGCTACAATGCCAGTGGCTAAATAACTGGATGACCAGGGTTACTTAAAGCATCCTGCAAAAGTACTCCCTGTAAAGCAATCAGATCCAATCTTATCTTAGATGCAGACCGACAAAATGTATAAAGGGAGTAAAGGAAAAGATAGATCCATGCTTTTTAGCTTTCTTTCACAAAAAAGGGTCACAAAATGTCTTCAGTCTCATTTAATCTGATGACTTAAAACAAAATCCAGTAGAAGTAGTTTCCATGGGTATTAATCTAATTCATGAAGATCACAACTGAACAGATGCAGCTTTGATGTAAGAGTGGCAAGTAGAAACCCAAAGTGGAAAGAAAGGCAGAAGATGATCAGATTTGGCAGCGAGCCGAGTATTGAACACATGAAAACTTGCCCTGGTTAGACCAAATTAAATGTTTTAGTCCACATACAACATTCAGTTGTGGTTGAATATGTAGACTACCCATCGTTAGCATACCATTGTCATGGTAAACCTGCTAGGAGCAGGATCATTCTTCCGCAGGGAAACGTAAACTTGCTGGGAAGAAAGAATCCAGAACAAGATATAAAACTAGATTGGACTAATGTTTAGATGTTTAAAAAGACCTGAAACTGACTCAAGTCGTTAGAACATTTTAATCAAAGCATATCCATGTGATTGAATGGCCCACCCAAAACCTACACCTAAAATCTAAGAATCGGAGGCAACAGCTAAAAATACATGTTTACCATCCAGTTTGACAGAGACTGAGCTATTTTAGAGATAATAAAGGAAAAAGTCTCCAGTTTAGCTGTTTATGTCCCAAAACACTGTAATTACAGGGAAATCTGTCTTTGTAGAGGTGTATATTTGGGACTGTTGTCCCTATGTCCTCATCTTTTATCTTCTTAAGTGCTTCTCCTTTAGTATTCTTGTAATTCCTTTAATCTTCTGGCTGGTTTCCTACTCCATTCTATCGGAAAAACCATAGCATGATGCTGCCACCGCCATATTTCACAGTGTGAGGATGTTTTCTCTGTGATGTGCGGGGTTACTGTTTCACCACAGATACTGTGTCACCTTCAATGTGGACCATGATCTTTGACTGTAGCATATTCTTTAACCTGTTTGCCACCAGATGTTTTGTTTCCTTTTTTTGCTGAGAGCAGAACTGCTGAAGCCAGCTAATTCTGACTCAGGGGATCTAAAAACGATGCCTGGTCACCTTTTAAAAACAACCTTTCCTTCCACTTCTCATTGATAGACAATTTTCACCAACAGATGATTATTTATATAGGCCTATGTGAAAAAATGAAAAAGTTCACAGTGTTGAAAAACTACTGAAAGGCACAGCATGCTGAAGAATTCACATAATGCCCTCTGTGCTCTCTTTACAGGAAATTGCTGAGCCCTTGTTTCACCTAAAGCTGGCCATGGAACAGCTGGCAGCCAGCCAGACCTTCAGGTGTATCCTAGCGACCGTTTTAGCCATCGGTAACTTTCTCAATGGCTGTAAGGTGAGGAAGAGCAATTGATAGTTTTAGGTTTCATTTTCAACATAGTGTTTGATTTTATTAATGCTTGACAATCTGAACACTCCAAGGCTCGAGGCTTTGAGCTGAGTTACCTGGGGAAGCTGTCTCAGGTGAGGGATACTCACTCTCGCCAGCCTCTGTTGCACCACGTCTGCGTGCTCCTGCAGCAGCTCTACCCACAATCCTCTGACCTCTACTCTGACATCACCGCTGTCACCAAAGCTGGAAAGGTGAGTACTTTGGAAAGTAACAAAAGTTTGTACTTTCCCAAAATTCATGCTAAAACATTTCCGTCTTCTCTGCAGTGCGACTACTCTCAAGTCCAGTCCAACTTTGCGCAGCTGGAGGCCATGTGCAAGGCATCATGGGAGCAGCTGAAGGTTTTGGAGAAGTCTGAGGAAAAGAAGAAAGGAGGAAAAGGTGACAAGCGTAAAGGGAAAGATGACATGGAGTTGTTTGTTCCAGAGGGTTCGCTCCGTTACAGGCTGCCCAAGATCCTGAAGGAGTGTGAAGAGAGGCTGAAGGTCCTGAGAGCCGTCCACCGCCGGGTTATCAACAGGCACGCTGCAGATGGTTAACACAAAACCAAATTCACAACATCTTTCTCTAAAATGCATAGCCTATACTTTTTCTGTCTCTTTTTTAATTGTTCAAGGTTCCACTCCTTCCTTCTCTTCCTGGGGTACTCCAAATCCATGGTGAGAGACACCAGAGCGGAGGACTTCTGCAGAACTATCAGCAACTTCTCCTTGGAGTACAGGTCCACAAGGCAGGCAGTGCTCCTGCAGAGGGAGCGCGAGAGGCAGAGGAATGGAGCTGAAAGCCCAGGCCCTGGAACACCAGTGGGCAGGAGGAAACACCAGCAAACCCCAGCCTCACAGGTAAGAGGTTATGTTAAACAGTAATCATATCTTAGCTGCAGTAAATACCTTGGTAATCCCATTTAATTGAAACTAAGTCCTGCTCCAAGATGGTTTTCTATTGGCCTAAAACAACTGAAATCTCACAACCACCATAGCTTGTGTGTAAATGCAATTTCCATGCATTTCCAACCATTGTGTTGTTTGTATTGGACACTTATCTATATTGGAGCAGCTAACTACTGTATGTACATGGTAAAGAGAAACAGGAGGGAGTGCTTCTAAGGATGTTTCTATGTAAAACATTTTCTAAAAACAGAACTAGAAAACTCTCCCTGTTAGAATAACTTCAAAAATTTAATGAATCCCAATAATAAAAGAGAGAGAATTAAAGCAGGCAGGCCCTAAGCCAGAACCACGTTGATTAGAGAGAATAAAAAAGAATAGAATAGAATAGAATAGAATAGAATAGAATAGAATAGAATAGAATAGAATAGAATAGAATAGAATAGAATAGAATAGAATAGTCCCACATTGGGGAAATTCTGGAGCTTGTCCTCCCTGTTCAACACTAATTGGAGTTCAACACAAACAACAGAAACTAACAAAGACAGATTATAAAGGATTAAATGTGGTAATTTAATACAAAGCTGAAACTGACCCACGCAGTAGTTTTAGCAAATCAGCTGTACCTATATGAGATGTCAACATTGATGAAGGTCAAACATTTCTTAGATTTAGGTTGAGGCATCTCATTTACTTCTGTATAAGTAGTAAAAAGCTGTGAAGTAATTTTTTTAAATGTTTAATTATTTTTTACGTTCCCTGATGTTCTCAGTGCATGTTTCACATGGGATGATTATGGTTGATGCACTCCTCCTACTTGATTTCCTGTTTAAATAATCATCGGCTTCTACTGTATAAATAATAGTAGTATATCCAAAATGAGCCATAGTTTACAGGTTCATGTAAGGACACTCATAAATAAAAGATTAAGGCTTTTTTAAAATATTTTTTTCATATTTCTTTTAAGACAGAAGTCTCTTTTGGTCTTGATCCTCTTTAAGTGGTAAAATGCCTAAAAGGTTGTCTTCAGCTTGTACGGTTTGCAGGAAAGCTGATCATTTCACCAATTCATATTTTCGCAATTCGGATGCCTACTTTTTTATGTTTTATTTATGTTTTATGTTTTTTATGTTATGCAAAAATGATGTTTGAATTATTTGTTTTACTCAACTTTATTTAAAGACATAATCTCACAATTTATAAGGCTCAAATTGTACATTAAACTTCATAAGTGAAATTTCAGCACTTAATGATTATTTAGCTCCATAACTCTTCAAATATACAAGAAATAAATTGATGAACATTGTTTGAGTACACTGTATTTATTGATTTCTTTCCATTTAATGGAAAACAAAGTGATAAAATGGTAAGATGTGGTTGCAGAAGTAAATTGATCCAGAACCACTTTAACTGCTTATAATATTGGAAGAGAAAAGAGAAATACTCTAGCACCCTAATAGGTTCTGAATAAACCCCTCTGCTGCATGCAGGAAAATGATGAACAATGTCGGCTGGAGGAGGTGCTGAGAACACCTGCGTCACTCGCCAGATTAGATGTAACTTTGCCAAGAAACCGCAGGAGGATGGCCAGCTTTCAGGGTATTTTATACTTTTGATTGATCAGCTTTATTCCTTTATTTTATGTCATTTATGTTACTTGTTTGATATGATGAATTCAAATGTTTTTCATTGCAGGTTCCTTATCAAGAAAACTGAAGTGGTGATCATGCTGATGTTCCCCTTTTAGTCCATGGAGAAGGTTATTTAAGATGTAGCTGTGAAATTGTCACCCCGGGGTAGAGTGGAGTTGCTTGTCACATAACCTGTCACTGCAACACTATGGGGGGCCTTGATATTGCTGTCAGGCCATTTTCCAGTTAATCTTTTATCGAAAATCAATGTCATTTCCATGGGGATTTTTTTGCTTGTTTGTTTGTTTCTTTAAGTTGAAATGAAATGTGTTATTTAAAAAATTGAACACTTATTAAAAGTGATTAAAAGATTTGGTTTTGTTCAATTCAGTTCTATAGATTTATTTATTTTTTTAACCATAATCTATTTGTTTGGACAATGAATGGTGACAGTGATGCACCAAAGGATTGTGGGATGTTTAACTAAAGCAAATGTATATATCATCTGTAAATATGTTATTATTGAACATTACTTTTACCAAAGGACATTTCACAATTAACCAAAATTATTCAAAGCTGAAATAAAAGTTTGAAATTATGCTATGAAGGTCTAAATATTGAGTTATCTATCAGGGCTAAAAAGATAAAAAAAAGAAATCCCAAAAATTTTGTTTTGTTTTTAATTAAAACTTCTTTAATAACCGTCCTGAATTGTCAGAAGATTTTAGAGTCAGCTTGTTTTTTCATTACAGACATTTGCAAATATGTGTCACGAGCCAGCACTTTAAGTTCTTAATAAATCATTCCAAATAAAAACAATTCAAGCAAGGGACATTTTTTAGAAATAATCAAACAGAGTAGATTAATCTCACAAGTTTTGTGAAAAAAACTATGAAATGTGACTTTGTTTGATGTTTTAGTCAGCATTTAGGGATGACATATCGTCCTGTTTGTTATAAAAAAGATAAATATATTGATGCATATGGGATAAATGTGTAATATTAGAGCATTAAACCATTTAGGTGAAAATATAAAACAACCAGAGTGGTAATTTTTAAAGCTTAATAATAAGTAAAAAATATCCAAATTCTAGGCTCAGAAGAAGCAAAGATTTTAGCTTCTTCTTCTTCTGGGATTTTTTGGAAGTAGCATTACCGCCACTTTAGTGATATGGAGTGTGGTTTGTGATGGACTATCTACTAATAAACATATATATAAATTCTAAGAAAAAAGAAAAAAAACAATATACATATACATACTTATAGATAACTTTGTATTCTACCCATCTATATCATACACACATTTATTCTCTCCATAATCAAATTCTAGGAAATAATTTAGTTAGCTTTAAAAATCACATAACTATTTGTATACGCTTACTCCCCAAATTCTTCCTCAAAATATGTAATAAATTCATCTTTCACTTTATACATTCAGACTCTCTCCTCATATATCTTCTCTCGCTTTCATATTTATGACATTCCAGTATAACATGTTCTATTGTTCCATATTTTCCACAGAAATCCCACTTGCCAGTAGTATGTTTTTGAACTTTGAAAAGTTTATAATTAAGTCCTGTAAGTCTCCTTTTTATTTCGTCTTCCATTTCTTCTTTGTTCTACTGCCTTGTGAGTTTTATAAAACCCTCTTCCTGTTTTTTCTTCATCCCACCTTTTTTTTTTCTTTTTTCCATTTTCCATCAGTCTTTCTTTAATAACACTCTTTCCCTCCGATTAACTTGTTTTAACTGTAAAACTAATAGGGTTTTGAATTGCGTTTAGCAGCTAATTCTAATTCTCTGTGAAGGGTTTTGTCTAAAACTAGCTCACGCCCTCATTTGCGTCAAACGCAGCGATTGGCAGACCCCCTCACGTACAAAGCGGCCAATCGGTGATAGACTTTTCCAAAACACGTCTGCTCAGATATCCAATCAGAAACCAGGACATCACGCAGAGGGTGGGGCCTAACTGGGTCGGAGACTGTGGACCGACGCCATTTCGTGTCCGCTAGTTTCAAGGTGCTGCCTGAGCAGTAAGCGGATAATCCAGCTCCAAATTAAAGCAGGCTTTCAGTTGTTCTCATTTTTAGTGTTTAAGGTCCTGGTGAGTATTTTTAACGGGAGATTTTTGGCAATCTTTCCCATTTTTTTGTCCTGAATATTGAAGCGTCTTTGGAATTTTTTAATTGTATTTTTTTTATTGCATTTTTTTCCTGGCTGTTATTTTTTTCACCCAGACTGTGTTGGCTGACTGTTATGGCGTTCAGTCTATCAGCGGGCAGCAAACGCTGCCCTTATTCTAGATTTTGTGTAGTTTTTCCTATTTTAAACCGCCATTTTTAATGATGTTGTGGTTCTTTTACCATTTATCTGATTGCTTGTTTTCATGGAGGATTGTTCCAGGATGATCTGGACAGTTTTTTTTATTAAAGGCCTAAAAAGAGAAATGTTTTATTTATTTTTTTATTATTGCTTTTTTTTATCAATCGCCATGAATCCTGCTTTGCATTTCTTGACACAGAGTGTTTTTGAATTTTCTTTGTAGTGATTGGTTGCTGTCCTGAGGCTTTATGTTTCCTGCTGCAAGTCTCTGAGGAGTGATGTCATTTTTCAGGCAAGATGATTCTGGCATTTTTTTCAAGGACATTTAAACATTTTGCACAATGAAAACGAGTTGGATTTTTCTTTGCATAGATGCAACACATTGTATTCTGTTGATTTTGATCTGATTAATAAAGATGGATTTAATCCAGACAGGATATGCTAGTAGAGTTTGTCTGAGGGATGACTGGGCTCCAACAGGGGATAAATAGCTTAGCTTAGATTGGGATCATTAGCTTTAGCAGCTGTCTGTAGCCTAACAGCAAACTCACTTTATTTGATTTATATCTAAGGATAGATCAAACAAGGTCCCTGTTCTGGACAAAGAGAGGAAAGCAGTGATGCTGTGATGTTTTCCTGCTTATATTAGCACAGACATGCAGGTTTAACAGACAATTAAGTTAGATTATGTCCCCCCAGTTGATCCAATGTTTTAAATATGTAGATCATCCATTAACCATCTAATATCAGTGGTGTCAAGAGTACCCACATTTGTTACTTAAGTAGAAGTATAGATACTGCAGTTTAAAAACACTGGTAAAAGTTAAAGTATCAACTTGACCTCTTTACTCAAGTAAAAGTGAAAAAAGTATGTGCTCCAAAAAGCTACTTAAAGTGTAAAAGTATAAAGTAACCTTTAAAAAAACAGCCAGACGCCACTATATGAATTAAAAGCTAAATTATTCAACTATTTCTAAAACAAATTCTTTGAGATGGTGGATGAGGGAGGTCTTGTTGGTCTCCATCTCCCGATACGCTCTCGCCTGTGACCTTTTAGACATTTCAGCATCTTTTTCTGAATCCTACATTGTAGCATGGCATAGACAGTTCATGTTTACAGTTTGAAGAACACCTCCTTGCTTCTGATGATTTCCTTTAGCTAACCAATGAGTGTTTGCGTTATATGACTCATCCAATTACACTAGTTTTCACTAGATGTGGATGGAACCAATGATCTGCATTAGATGGCACACATGATCTGAAATAAATATTGTTAAACATTAAACCGAAGCCAAGAGTAACGAGTAACGTTTGTTTTAAAAATGTAAGGAATAGAAAGTACAGATACTCTAGTGAAAATGTAATGAGTAGAAGTCAGAAGTAGGAAGAAAAATAAGTAATGGAGTAAAGTAGAGATACCTAAGAAGTGTACTAAAGTACATTTTTTTTGTACTTTGTTACTTGACACCTCTGCCCTTTATAGGACACACAGTGAAACACTTTGAAAAATCCAAATTTCAAGCCAATGTTCTTATTGGAATCCAGGACAAGACCTTATCACCTTTGCAACATAAAAAAGTAGATATTTTGATTGGAAAAAATTAATGTCAATGTAATAAGAAATAGCTAATTTCCTGAATATATTAAGAAAAATAACAAAAGTGCTTCTATAAGAAATTCATGAAAAACATTCTTTGGTAAAACAAAACCTGAGAGAAATTAATGCTGATACTGGCACTTAGATCTTTTAGTTCATAAACCTAAATATAATTGTTAACGAGACTTATTAACGTTTTAACTTAGAATTTTAATTAGATTTTTAACTTTTTTTCTGGACTTTTTTACCTTATTTACAGTAAATAATATCTATCATTCAAGGGCTCATCTAATTGGTCAAATGCCAAAATAAGATGTACAGCCATAGCAGCATCTTTGCTGAATGCCTGGATATAGATGTTGGGGTTCTAGACTTCACAGTGGGACTGGGGGATTAGAAGACTGCAACTCTTCTAACATTTTTAATCAAATACAGTTCGTCAAATTCATAACAATATGATTGGAGAAAATGGAGGAAAAAAATAAAGCTTGAACTGGTTCTTTTTGTTATTCCATGGAGTTATAATATTACTTTTTATAAACATGTAAATATTAGTTGTAAGCAACTTTTAAATGTAAAATGAAACAGAAAATTTAAGAATATCAGTTTTTCTATGAAGTGGTTAGTAGTGATGCACTGATATGAACTTATTTATCTCCAGGAGTCACTGAGAAGCAGGCTGTCAAAATACTATCTATAGTCAAATAAGAAACGATGTTCAGAATTTTGTTTCTTTTAATTGACATTAATCTGCATCCTTAATAAATGTATTAACCTGTTAAAAAAATAAATGGATGCAAAATAGTTTAGTAGTTTTTAAAAGTGAATTGAACAAACTGGCCTTTGTTGTTGATGTAAATTAGCTGACATCACGTTCAGCTGTAGTAAATAGATGGTTTATTTACAAGTTTATCCTTAAAGATATTTTATTGTATAGTGGGAAAAAAATAAATTAATAAAAACAGACAAGCTCAGGTTCATCTTAAACGATGAGCGGTTCTTCTCTCAGGTCAGCATGTTTACATTCCTTCTTTACCGCCACCATCTAAATTTCTGTGAGATCAGCATGAATTTAAAAATATTTCCTCGTTCAGCCTGGGGCCCAATCACGGCCCTCTGACTGAACACAGTTCAGGAATGGAGCAAATGGAAACGATTTGATGCGTTTTTAAGATATAGGCAGATAAATTAATACATAACATCTACTATTAAACAAGTTTGGTTCCTTTTTTATAGTTAATCCGTTGTCTGTGTTTAGTTTGTAGTAAATAGAAGCACAAACATGCTAATGTTTTATTCACACCTGACCTGGTTTAAATGGACCAGAGTTTCTCTGAAGGTGTGAATGTAGATCAGTAAATTCTGGTTCGGACTGAACAACTGGACTGAGACTCACCTTCTTAGATGCTAGTTAGCTGTGGATCTACCTCAGCTTAAAGGACACATTATCTGTGATAAGATTAGAAACAAAAGTCTATATAAGTGAGCTGGTCTAGACCGTCTTATTGGTTCCACAGCTGTAAAACCAAGGTTCTGGATGAAGGACTTCAGGTTCTGTGTTCTCCTGTAATAAATCCCACTAACACTACCCATTTGAAACCGTGCTGAGAACGGTCCGAGCACGGTAACCGAGATAACTGGACCGTGTCAGACACAACCGAACCGCTCCTAATCTAGTACTAGTTCATCAGTTGGGTTCGGGGCGGTTCAGTTGTTGCTCGGTTCTCTGATAACAAAGAGCGCATGAGCAGACCGTGTCACCTCTTATTTACATTGGGCTGATTCATTTTGTGGGTTTTCCAGCACGTCCGGCTTTGTAGTTCACAGATCTCTTCACCTATTCACAATACAAACTTCTTATCAGCCTGTTAACTATAAATGGCATCAAAAGAGTGTAGTGGGGGAAGCTATCCAGACACACAAGTTCCTGAATGTTATAATTGAACTTTATTGACCTCACATTGGAGAAATGTACCTCTGCATTTAACCCATCCTCTTGGGGAGCAGAGGGCTGCCATTGTGTGGCGCCCGGGGATCAATCGGGGTTAAGGGTTTTGCTCAGACCCAGAGTGAAGCAGTCCGGATCAAACTGCATACTAACAACCTTCTCAGAACACAAGCGCACTGCTCCAACCACTAGGCCAACACTCCCCCACTAATGTTATGTTATGGGTGCCGCCATTTTTGCTTGCATAATTCCCACCTTTAGAGCTGCAGTATTGTGGGCCGCCGATAGGAGGCGAGGTACTAGCGTGATGTGTAAATGGTCATAAGGAACCAAGCTCGGCACGGTTAACTAATCCGATTTGGCACGAATCGCTTCCAGAGCGATAGTGTTAATGGGGCAGTGTGACTTCCAACTTTAAAGCCCCAAGTTCTTATTTTACTGTTAGCTAAACATTAACACTTTGATTTTATGTGAAATGCAGTAAATAAATAACAGTTATCATCATGGAAGTTACAAAATTATTTTCTAGAGTTCATTTAGGGTTTTAAATGTATTTTTCACTTATTTCTATCAAACTTTAATGTTTCTCTCCCCTACATCCTGAATCATACGACCCAATAGACAGGTTAGGCGATGATGTCATCTAGCAGCTTCTAGGACAGCTAGTAGCTGCTTCTGTCCCACAGCAGTGTTTTCTGTGGCCCGTAGGAGCTTTCAAATCATCAACTTGAAATCTCAGCATGAGGAGAAGTTTGGGCAGCAGCACTTTAAGCTGTTATCACAGCGCCTGAAACATCCAGTATCACTGAATGCTTCCTTGGCTGGAAGAAGGCACTGAATGAATGTTTGCATCAGGACGCCTGATGTCTCAGTACCATCATTCCCAACCCTGGAAAATATTCCATCTCTTTTTCAATCCAGTGGGGATAAAATGATAAATTAGGGCTGAAACTATCAAATTAATCGTGATTAATAGATTAATGAAATCATCATCAACTAAATAAGTAATCGGTTAATCGTTAACTGGAGTATAGAGACTGTAAAATATGCTTTTAGCTGTCAGAACTTGGAGCTCTAATTGTATCAAAATTATAAAAAAAAAAAAATTTAACAACCTTTTGGATTTAAGATTTAAAAAAAATCTATCAATCTGCTTTATGCCAGATTCCGTGAGGAAATCTTTAAGGAACATTTAGGTGTCCGATCATTAATCGAAAAAATAATCAACAGATTAATCCATATGCAAAATAATCTTTAGTTGCAGCCCAATTATAAATAATGAAAGGCAGAAAAGATCATTTGAGGAACTTGAAAGTCTCTTCTTTGTCAAACCTAACATGGAGATTTCTCTACACAATCAGGTTTTCTGAATAAACAAATGGATGCAAAATAAATCCTGTAAAACTTACGTAGTTTGAAAACAGTTTAAGGTTTTCAGAGGTATTATTAATATAATGTAATCCAGAAATAAATGAATAGCAGCTAAAAATATTAGAGCAGCTTCAGTATTGATGCCCTTTCACACCATTGAGTGTTGATATGTTTGACAGCCTTATTAGGAGCTAAATTATTTGGGTTCCAGCATCATGATTGTTCCCATTTTTTGTTTTCTATGAAACAACATTCTTAATCTGCATAAAATAGATTTGGATATTTTTTTATTTTAAATCAAAGTCCATAGCTGTAAAGATGATCAATCTGATAGTGATTGGTTTAATAACTCTGCTACAAAAATGGTATAATGAATCAAAGCAGAAGCAGGTTGGGGCCAAAATTATCTCTAGTGAACAGAATGAGAGGCTCCCAGAGTCAGAATTACATCTAGTTAAACATATTAACACTGAGGCACCTTTTGATTACCATGTTTAGAAAGTACCAGCAATCACTGCCGTTTCCATAAAGAACAAGCCGTCTCATACCCAGGAGAAAAGAAAAAGTGTTAATTTAACACCTACAGAGTTGAATCTAACTCTGTTCCAGGTAACGTTTGGTCCCACTCCAAGTGAGTGTAAAATATACTCCATAAATAGTGTCAGATTTTTTAGAGTTAATTTTAGTCAGTGTCAAAATGAAGGCGACCTCTAAGAAAATGGAAGGTAATCGATCCCATATAGAGTAAAGCTTTCACTGCATTGCTGTCAAATTTTACTCTCATTATTGTCTCTAACACTTGAGGAAATTTACACTGAGTTTTAAATGCTCCATTTAGATTTAAAATAACATTTAACACCAAATATATAACTGTGTCCTCCTCCTGTTTTAATCCTCATCTCCCCCTGTGATAAAACATCACCTCCGTTTGATCTGACCTCCTGTTGCTGGAACACAGACACCTGCCCGGTGGCCATAAGCGGCACAGATGTGCCACATCTGTGCCCGCCGTGCTTCTCCGGCCATCATGTTGCTCCAATCTGAGGCCAGTTAGCAACAGTACGCTCATATCACCGACACATGGAGACAGAAAATAAATCAGCTTCTCTCTAAATCAGAGCGTTACTATGCAGGGTCGGGTTTCAGGGAATAGATGATATAAGGCAGGTGGATGAGAGGAAAATCAGACTATAGACAGATTTTATCATTTTGTTCACACAAGTGGAAAACAAAAGGAAATTTCGTTTGGAACAGCTCACTGCACAATTTGTCTAGTTTTAAAATCTAGTTTGTGTTTCTGTCATTTTTAGCTTTATTAGTTTTAAACAAAGGAAAAAAAAACTTAACTGAAAAGGATCCATCCAGCAACCATAGGCTGCAGTATCCCTGTGATTATCATTTATTTCCTTTTCTAAAAACTCATCCAAATATGACGTCTGTCCATCAAAGGTGAAGCAACTTGGACTGAACAGAACCTCATTAAAAACTAAATATTTCTACTATTTCTCCGTTCTTGCAGAAACTGATCAGTTAGGAGGGGAAGAGAAGAGATAGACGCTCTGTCTGTCTGTCCGTCCGTGTGTCTCCAGCTTACAGAGACGTTTGGGTTTAAATGCTGCAGTGCAGCTTTGGCCAGATGACCTGCTGCATGCATGTAATGTATCTATCTGCAGAACTGAAAAGTGGAATCTGTCCCTGCAAGAGTGCAGCTGTTTTAGTTTATTTCAAATGAAAACGGTTTCTGTCTGCATAAAAAATGTGGTCACACACGTTTAATCCGGTCAGAAGGATTCTAGGAACCACGGTGATTCAGTTCTGCAGCCTCCCTCTGTACCGTTATAATGAGATCCCATCCCTGCAGTCTTACATAACTTTGCAGCAAATGTGACAATAACTCCAAACAGCGGTGTTTCTAGACCGTATTTACTCGGAGGGACGGCGTGTTTTAGATGGGGACGCAGAAAGCGTAGAACTAAAAAAAAAAAGCAAAAAAACAACAGGTTAATACTTAAGCATTTAAAATATATTAATAGAGCCACAGAAGCAATGAGCTGCTTGTGTCTCTACCCTGAATTAAGTGGATTTTCCTCATCATTTAGTTTAATTAAAATTGTTTGTTGTTCCAAATGAAAATTTGTATTTTTGGACTAAAATTGGTAAAATCCTAAATAACCCTGAAGTGATTAGTTACTTATTAAATATCTACAAAAATATTAAATAATATAATTATGTGGGATATCAAAGTATATAAATAATTCCAGCATATTTTTGACTTTTTTTTTTCTAATGAAAATGATCAGTTTTATTAAAATCGGAAGTAGAACTTAAAACAGATCAATTCAGCTGTAACAAATCAGTATTTTTTTTTATTTGGTTTAAGATAACATTTAGAAGATAAAAACAGTATGTCAATATGACTGAAGCAATTTTTAAATCATACTTAAAAAGAACTTTAAAGAAAAGATTTTATAGTCGTCTAAGGGAGCTATGAGCCACCATGTCTGTTCTAGAGCTTATCAATCATTAGATTTATCTGTCTATGAGTTACCTTTAAGCAATGCAGCAATAAACTAAGTACACTCAGTATTAATTCTAAGTATAAATTACCAATACTAAATAAATAATCCGATTATTAAATATTTTAACTAGATAAGCTTTATTAAACTAAAAAAGTGAAAGTGCACCATGTAAGGTTTATTTAAAGGTCTAAAAAAAGTAAATAAGAATTTGTTGTCTGATAAATTGACTCATATCTTATAATATTTCTTTTTAGGCTTTTTTTCTGTAATCCACCAATATAAAATCAAAGCCTTTACTTGTGTCCAACATTATAAATGCTGCTAAATGATAATCCCAACTCTCTGGGTCTGAACTGGACATTTACTGCTTAATTCTCTCTGGATGGTTTCTATGTTGTGCTTGAAATTAGACATACCCTTCCCAAAAAGAAAAAAAAAAACAACTGCCAGTATTAAAAAAAAATTGCAATTGGAAAAAAAGTGATAATACATAAAAATGATTAAAAAATGGCAATCATGACATTTATTTTGAATATATATGGATAAATAAAACAGATAAACAAGCCTGATGGAGCTCCTGAACTAAAAAGTCAGACTTCTGCACCTGTTGAAAGGTATTCTGCTTCACTGTTTATAAGCAATGTACTTTTAATTTGTGTGAGACACTTCCACTAACAGAAACAAGATGGAGATAATGACCATTACTTATTAAAATCAGCATGGTTTTACTTATTGGAGCAAGACTTGTATGTTTAAAATGTGAATAAAACCATCAGAGGTTAAAGCTGATATAATATCCATCCTTTCTTCTTTATTAACATTGGGTGACTTCTTAAAGAAGGATCCATCCCATATGGGGAAAACTGAATTCCTATATAAATAAATTTGGACACTAGTGTTTGCAAGCAATCCTTTTCTAAGTCTTTTATCCTTTCCCCGTTGTCATCATATCTGATGTTGCTAAAGCTCTTTCTATCTGATAAAAGTCAATCTATCAAGATCCACAGGAGTTTTGGGCTTTAAACTTACCACAGTTTTATTTATTTTTTCTATTTGCAAATTTTTAGGCTGTAGTTGCTTTTATTTAGGCAAGTTTTGAAAATAGGCAGACAGGAAATGGGATTAGACAGAAGAGGCAGACGTGTGTGGATTTAAACCTGTGCAGATGATGCGCGTTTAATCCCTTCCCCACCGCTAGACTGGCCAAACTTACCAAAGGTTACCAAAACATCAAGCAGGATAGCAACCTTTGCATTGTAAAAAGTCAACAATCTGGTGTGTGAAAACAAATTCCACCTTTAAAGACTACCTTTACAGCCTTTTTAGTTGTTTAACTGCTCCCGGTCCAAAGCTGCAGTCTACAACACACGGTGTACCTATTAGCAGTTAATTATTTGATCTTTTATTAACCTTTTATCTGAGCTTATACCAACATGTTAAGAAAGTGTACCACGTATCACACTTTTAAGATCCCTTTGGGATTATCTTTTCTCCAACAGACGGCCCTCCACCAATCCCATAAAGACACCACTGAGTGACTGTCGGCTGCTTTATGATCCGCTTCCACTACACAGACTTAGACAGCTTTTAATTGTGGTTTTGTATCAACAGAGTGTATACAAAACGATGGCAACGGCAATGGAACGGCTACAGCACTAAAAGCCCCTGCTTTTAGTGCTGTAGCATCAAAACACAGTCCTCGTGTAAGAACATACTTTATGCTGGGAACAATTTTAGAATAATAAACTGGGAAATTTAAGGTCAAAATGTCAGATATTATTGATGTTTAACAGCCAGTTAGCCCAGCCAGCCTGCCTGATACCACGTATAAATGGCA
>NW_015152269.1:0-3386 GCF_000732505.1 Cyprinodon variegatus
GTGGCAGGATCCAGATCAGGTAGACAGAATCAGGTGCAGACATTTGAAACCAGAACTTGATGCAGGACCTTTAAACTGGTCTCCACCTTGGAGCCAGGCTTACTGGGATAAAAACCGATCCTCCCCGGGTAAAGAGCCAAAAACCCAGAGGACTCAGCAAGGGAGGAACAGCGGACTAGCAGGAGACGAGACAGACACAAAACCCTCTTTCCACTGGCCGCCAGTATCCAGGACATTAACCGTGACATCAACTCAACAGACAGGCTTAACGGAAAAGAAATAACGATCTGGCCCCGAATGCTCAGGCTGAGCAGAATATAAACCAAAGGAAACAGGTGGGAGGAATAAATGATAATTGCAGCAGGGAGGGAAAACAGCAGCTGAAAGAAATAACCAATTGAGAAAACAACACCAAAAAAACAACAAAAATATACAATTGTGGGTTGAATTGAGTACAAAATCCTGACAAATCCTGTCTGCCAATGCTTTACAGCTCATCCTGCTGTTGACTCTTGTTTTGTGTCCTTTTTTTTTAAATTATGATTTAAGGGCTTCAGTATTACATGCAACCACAACAGCCTGGTGCCGCCTGTGACCCCCATGCTAATCACCAGAAAGGTCTGTGTAGGGAAAGGGCCCCATCCCTTCATTCCTAGTTCTGCAAATTCTCCAAACAAAATTGGAAGAGTTAATTTAACTCTTAAGGAGTTAAATTAACTTGTTATAGTGTCTAATTTGGTTCATGTTAGTTTGAGGTAAAATAACATTTCTGAAAGTTGTACACAGTTAAGACTTGGAGAGCATTGGAACGCCACTCAGAGTTGACATTAGCTAACACTAGTATACAGTGTCAAGAGTTTACACCACACCAGTGTTTAAACTTATCAGGATTTATGGACAAATATAGCTGAGTATCATCAGCATGCAGTGGTAATTAATCCCCTGCTGTGTAATATGCTGCATTCAGAGTTCTGATGAAAATTAAAAAGAGAGATCACATCTCTCCTATCGCTTCTCTTCATGGGCTTCCTGTTAAATCCAGAATAGAATTTAAAATCCTACTTCTTGCACATAAAGCCTTAAATTGCCAAGTTCCATCTTATATCAGAGATCTGATTGTTCCTTATGTTCCTAACAGAGCACTTCACTCTTAATCTGCAGGTTTACTAGTGGTTCCTAGAATTTCTACAAATAGAATGGGAGGCAGATCTTTTAGTTATCAGGCTCCTCTGCTGTGGAACCAACTACCAGTTTTAGTCCGTGAGGCAGACACCCTGTCTGCCTTTAAATATTCATGACCTAGTTTTAACATTTTAATATTATATTAATATTATTTTAATGTTATATATATAATAGATATTATATATTTCTTAATACTTTTAGTAAAAGTTTATCACAGAGAAAAAAAAAATGAGTACAGATAATCAAGGTCTAATTTCAATAACAATTAAAGGTACAAGAATAAAAAAGTCATTTTTGGAGCAGTATCCATAGTTAGTCCAGTCATGGTTAATCTTTTTGTTTTTTTGTTTTTTTTCTATAAAGTTCAATTTGCAACCTTAGCATGTTGCTGTTGCCCTTCCAGTTTGTAATTTTTCTCAACCCTTTTTAACCAGACCTCCACACCTGGTTAGTCAGTTCAGAGCCATTTTCCCTGCATTGCCTTTTGTAGCCATAGCACTAAAGATTTTCAATATTAATTTATCACTTATTTACCTTTTATCAGGGATTCTAAATCATTTTGTTCATCTATCTCACATCATATATCATGTATCTGCTTCTCCCACAAAAGTATTTCCACACTAATTCAGGTTCCTTGTTTTGTTGTTATTGATTATTATTGATTGTTTGTTTGTTTGTTTGCTTTCCACTAACATCACCTTGTATGCAGAGGTGGTAAAGCATCAACAATTTCTATCTAAAGAAAGAGTAGCACTACTTCAACCTGTTTTTTACTCTATTAAAATTTAAAAGTAGCCATCCCAGAAAGTTTCCAAGTAAGAATACAAAACTATTTAGTAAAGATGCTACTGAAGTACTGAGTATTTGTTCAATTCAATTCAGTTTATTTATATAGCCGCAATTCACAAGACATATCATCTCGAAGCACATTACAGTTCAACCAGATCATACAACACGTATAAACAGAGGTGTTGATGGCAGCAGTTTGATCATATTTCTTTTCATGTTTAGAAATCATATTATCTGGCAGACAGTTAAGTAAATTGTTTAAGACTAAAATAGAAAGAAAATACTTAATAAATAATTTTATTTTAAAAAATGTACTTTTTTTACTAAATCACTTTCACTTTGGCTTGTTTAACATATTTTTTATTTTATTATATATTTTTTTCTACTTTTGATAACGTGATCTGTAAGTGCGTTTTCCCTTATGCCCCGCAGAGGGCAGTAATGCGCCTCAGACACATGAGCGTGCAGACCGAACTGCGTTGGCTGTGAAACTCACCAGCTGGCGACGCCATTTTGGCTCAAAATTCATCTGCGGTCCACGAAGGAAAAGGGAGATTGTTTGAGCCAAAATGGCGAAGTTATCTCGTCGTAGCCCGGTGCTGTGCAGGTGATTAACACAGAGAAGCTCCTCCTCTGCCTGCCACAGTGGAAACAAACCTGGGCTCAACTACTTAATCATTTTAAGGTAAAGTACTCATATTGTCGCTGCCTGTGGTTTTGCTTCTCTTTAATTTATTGTGTGTTTTTTAAATGTCGTGTGATTATACTGTTATTCAAGTGAGCGTTCATTTCATGAGTATCGGTACTCTCTGCTAGCTTGTCACCTGACCCGTTCGCGCACAGATCAGCTTTTCTCTGTGTTACCTCTGAAGTGGAAACATGAACCACCATCTGTCCTTTTAAAGGAAACAGTTCGCTCCTGATCTGCTTAACTTGTCTATTCAGTGGCAGCCTAACCGTCCTGTGTAGGTTAGTCATCGATCATGTTAAACTAAAACCTGATCAGATGCTAACTTCAACCAAACCGTGTTTCATGACAGCGACTTCAGTTATTATGATTTTAAATGATGTAAAAGTTTGTTAAACGTCGCCTTCTCCTTATCTTCTTTACAGGACATAAATTAAGCCATGGACACATCGAAGCTTCCCAAGATTCAGGATGAGGAGCGAGAAAGCCAGTTTGGATTTGTTCATGGAGTTTCAGGACCAGGTGGGCTTTATTCCACCTCTGTATCAATTCAATTCAGTTTATTTAAATAGCGCCAATTCACAGCACATGTCATCTCAAGGCACTTTACAGTTAGAACCAGATCATACAGTCGAATTGATTCAAAGTTTTCTATCTAAGGGAAATCAGTTGATTGCATCGACTCATTGACTCAGATGCAATCCCTCCCATTAAGCATGCTTGTAGC
>NW_015152269.1:4206-61833 GCF_000732505.1 Cyprinodon variegatus
ATTGAGAGCGAAGTGCTGTATCCATTACATGGAGCCTGTTATTCAAGTATTTTATCAAAACAACTTTTCAAAACATAACACATATGGAAAACCCCCCAGATGTCACAGCACACAGCAAAATAATATTTGAAGGCAGGATTGTAATCTTGCTAAACTGACTGCACAGATCATGTTTTGAGGTGGACTTTCTTGGTTAAAATTATATTAAAACTAATTTTTACCAGCTTATCACAGCAAATATAGCAAAGCCGCTCTCAGCCATTGAACACAGGAGCTGCATATGCACATTAGGAGCATCTAGGATGCTCTTGATATGCACCTTACCTAAATGTATACAAGCTTAAAAAACGAAGCAGCAGCCCAACCGTGTCCGGTGTGAACATAACATTAGACTTGTAGCTATCGCCATTAAATAAATAAAGTGAACCAGATTAGCTTAGCTACAGATACAAGGACCAGTTCTAAAAGAAACTGAAACAATTAAATAATAAATTATTTTCCTTTCATACATTTTTGTTTGAATGGATGTTTTTAATCCTCTTTCTCCAATTGACAGTGGTGACAGCTACTGCGATGGCTGGAGCTGCCATGTATGAGCTGGTTCGTGTCGGTCACAGTGAGCTGGTGGGAGAAATCATCCGTTTAGAAGGTGACATGGCAACCATCCAGGTGTATGAGGAGACCTGTATCCTTTCTACTGCATCAAGGCCTTCCATTATAGTAAAACTTTCTAAGTTATGTCAGTTTTTGAATGCAGTAAGTATAAAATAATGAAAGCAACAGATGATGCTTCGTGTTTACTTCCCCTAACTGAGACGTTTCCAGCTGGGGTGTCTGTCGGTGACCCAGTCCTCCGTACGGGGAAACCTCTCTCTGTAGAGTTAGGCCCGGGAATCATGGGCTCCATCTTTGATGGTATCCAGCGTCCACTAAAAGACATTAACGATCTCACTCAGAGTATCTACATCCCACGAGGAGTAAATATTGGCGCACTAAACCGGGATGCCAAATGGGAGTTTTCTCCTGGCCAGAACCTTCGAGTAAGAAATGTTTCCCCTGTGAATTTTAAATTAAAAACCATCTGTAAACCTGTCTCACTCCGTTTCCTTTTTTTTTTTCTGCCTGCAGGTTGGCAGTCACATAACGGGCGGAGATATATATGGGACTGTGTTTGAAAATTCCTTAATAAAGCATAAACTAATGCTTCCTCCCCGAAACAGGGGCACTGTCACCTATTTGGCTCCTTCTGGAAACTACGACCTTTCTGTGAGTGCTGCTCATAAATCTGAATGCCCACCTCTTTGGAAAACTTCTGCTGATATTTCAGTTTGATCTGTTTTGGATATAGGATATTGTTCTGGAGCTGGAATTTGAGGGAATAAAAGAGAAGTTCACTATGATGCAAGTGTGGCCAGTACGGCAAATCCGCCCGGTAACAGAGAAATTACCTGCCAACCATCCACTGCTGACTGGTCAGAGGGTTCTGGATGCACTTTTCCCGTACGTGTTTCTTTAGAAAAATGTGTTAAAATATATATATAAGTTTATTATGAGGTGTTTATGTGAGCCAACCTTTTAAATATCTGATTGTTTTGTTTTATAGGTGTGTACAAGGTGGCACCACGGCTATTCCTGGAGCCTTTGGATGCGGGAAGACCGTGATCTCTCAGTCGCTGTCCAAGTACTCAAACAGTGATGTCATCATCTATGTGGGCTGTGGAGAACGTGGCAATGAAATGTCTGAAGTGCTGCGGGATTTCCCAGAGGTTGGTTGAACAACATGAGTCTAAAAGTTTCCTCTCTGTTACTGAAACCTTTTACAATCTTCTAGCTCAATATAATGTAATACTTTAACTTTCTAGAAGCTACATTTGGCATTTTTTTCACATTTTTATTCTCAGACAATATGAAGGGTTTGTATAGGAGCTTGAATCCTTGAATTTTTATGCTTTTAAGACTTAAAAAAATACTTTGAGAATACTTTAATTTTGAGTTTAGTGCTTATAAAATTCCCAACAGCTATAAAAATCTCCCTTACAAAGACCCTTCAATCAAACTAACACTAACAAACTATTACAAATGTGAAAAAGAAAAATGTAAAAGGAAAAAAAAAAAAAGACGAAGCTTTGTTTTATAATTGTTTAATAAGGGGGCCGTCATGTTGCAGTACCTCAAACGGTGACGTCACAGGGTTGATTCGCATTGCATTGCTTATGCTTTGGAGCCCATTCACAGTGTCACTGGAGCCGTAGGAATGAGAGAAGGGGCGATTTTGGAGCAGGGGGTTCTAACTAACCCTGCTCCCCCACAGAAAAGCACTTTGGAGATAATCTAAAGTAAGACTTTTGTCTGAAGCTGCTCTGAGTGTTTTTAATTTCACTGCCTATAAGCTGGGCTCTACCAGCCAAAACACTAACAGCGGTTCAGTGACAACAATCAACAAATCAAGCCCAATTTAAATTTACCAATCATATATAGCCTTAAAAATGTCCCATTAGTTTTAAACGTCATGATTAAAAAATTGTGCATTATTAATTCCAAGAATAAATGCAAACTTATGTCAATGCTTAATGTGTTTGCTTTGTGGGCTTACTGCAACTGGATAAAATGGGGATTTAGTAAAATTTTGTTAAAGGACTTTCTTTTCTTAGGTATACTCAATGGTGCATATATAGAATAGAAAATCCCTTTATTGTCCCATGGGGAAATTCTGGTGTTTACAGCAGCCAAAAGATTGTAGAAAAAAAAATGGTCACACAAATGTGGACCTTAGAAAACTGTATAATAATAACATATTAGAAATCACATATCTAAATCATATGAATTTATAAGTATGAATGTAATGTTATTTATTTTATTCAACAGCTTACTATGGAAGTTGATGGCAAAGTTGAGAGCATTATGAAGAGAACAGCGCTGGTTGCAAACACGTCAAACATGCCGGTGGCGGCTCGAGAGGCTTCCATCTATACAGGTACCAACAATCTACATCGTACTGGATTCCCACTGTGATGAAGAGCTTTACTGGTTCTACATGTACAAACGGTTAAATCCAGATGTTTTGATCTACTGTTACAACTAAAAGGATATTACTGGTTTTCTTGTCTTTCTTTAAATTAGTTTACGCATTTCTCAACTTAAATCACTTAGTATTTATTCAATGTATTAATGAATAACAGAACAATATGTTTTTTTCCTATCACTTAAAGTCAAAAGTTGACATACTGCAGGATCAATTCAATTCATTTATATATTACCACACTTTAGGTAAATGGTAAATGGCCTGTACTTGTATAGGAAAAAATCTATTTAGTAAAATCATAGTTTTCCAATCAGGTGTAAACATTCTGCTTTTATTCTAATTATCAAACTATGCGGGCAACAGAGTTTCCCCCAGAGAACTGGCCCAGGCTGGTGGAAGGTATCTTTAGGGCAGNTGTATAATAATAACATATTAGAAATCACATATCTAAATCATATGAATTTATAAGTATGAATGTAATGTTATTTATTTTATTCAACAGCTTACTATGGAAGTTGATGGCAAAGTTGAGAGCATTATGAAGAGAACAGCGCTGGTTGCAAACACGTCAAACATGCCGGTGGCGGCTCGAGAGGCTTCCATCTATACAGGTACCAACAATCTACATCGTACTGGATTCCCACTGTGATGAAGAGCTTTACTGGTTCTACATGTACAAACGGTTAAATCCAGATGTTTTGATCTACTGTTACAACTAAAAGGATATTACTGGTTTTCTTGTCTTTCTTTAAATTAGTTTACGCATTTCTCAACTTAAATCACTTAGTATTTATTCAATGTATTAATGAATAACAGAACAATATGTTTTTTTCCTATCACTTAAAGTCAAAAGTTGACATACTGCAGGATCAATTCAATTCATTTATATATTACCACACTTTAGGTAAATGGTAAATGGCCTGTACTTGTATAGGAAAAAATCTATTTAGTAAAATCATAGTTTTCCAATCAGGTGCAAACATTCTGCTTTTATTCTAATTATCAAACTATGCGGGCAACAGAGTTTCCCCCAGAGAACTGGCCCAGGCTGGTGGAAGGTATCTTTAGGGCAGTCCACAGTGTTTTTGTTAAAAGGCAAAATTTAAAGTTAAAATTTGTGTTATTGTTACAAATTATTGACGATGCTTGCACACCAACAATAGAGTCCTAAAAAAAAGTTTACTTTTAAAATACTATTTTCAATTTTAAAAAAACTTAAGATTAGGGCTGGAAATAATGATTATTTTGCTAACCAATTAATTTGTAAATTATTATATTTTAATTAATTAATAATTAGATAACCAAAGGTTCCTTAAAGAGATTTTATGCAGAATTTAAACCAGGAGAGGCTAAAACTTTTTCCACTTCAGATGTTCTGGATAGAGAATGCTGACTGACCAAAATGGTTTTTCATGCTGAATGTAGAATATTTATTTATTTTACAAATTTAGGATAATATTGGACTGAGTGGGCTGCTCTTACAACTAATAGCATTCTTTAGAGTCTCTTTACTTATTAACCATCAGTCAATTTACTCAATTAGTTAAGTTATTTCCATAATTAATTAATCACATTGGTCCTATTAATTGTTTCTGACCTAATTAAGATAAATACAGTTGTTATTAAATTAAACCTGTAGTTATTACACTGTGAATCTTAAAATAAGCAGTGTAATGCTGCTAACATTAACAATCAAAATGAACTGGCATAAATGAAATGCACATAAGCTTTCTTTATTGCAGAGAGAGCTAATATGTGCATTTAGCTCATCTACGCTCTATGTTGTAGAAGCAGCTCTAATGAAGACTGAGAATCCTGGAGTCGGCTGATCCAAACCTGACAAAATTCACCAGGAAAAGCTGCAACTATTAAGCAAAGCATACATAATATTATGTTTAAAAGCAACATTTTGCTTTTAAACATAGATTAAATTAGTGCTTGCTTATTGATATTTTCATTTCCAAAAAAAAATGCTTCTCCTACTTCGCGTCTGCTAAATTTAGGCTTATCGATCTGCAGGTTAGATGTTTAGAATCGTGTAAGGATGCTCTGAAAACACTTGACTCCCTGTGTGTTCATTGGTTGGCCAGAAGGTGTCACCATTGTGCTTTAGGCTGTGTCACCAAAGATGCTCTACTTCAGTGTTTTCCAACCTTTTTGGACTTGGGTACCTCTTTGGGTATTTTGTCTAACACTGAGTACCCCTATCAGTCAAAAGTATTGATGATTTTCCAAAAGTGGAACGTACAATAACTGATTATAAAATAAAAATATTTTACTTAATCTTTTAATTTGAGAATTTAATTATTTGGCATTTTATTATTTCCATCTCCAATAAAACAACAACCTAAAATGTTGCCTGGAACTTAGTCAGGAATTGAAATAAATACAAAAAATCATATTAAAAACCTGTATTCATAAAAATGGAGTTCCTCTCTCCTATAATAAAATTTAAACTTGATGAATTGGGAACAAAAAAATTATATTGAGACTGACTTAATTAGTGTTTCATTGTTTTCTTCAAGATACACGAACTCTGATACCTCAGTTTCACCTGATACCAGGCGGTTCTCTACACCCAGTCTGTTCTTCTGCTTGGTTTTGATGTTTTGTGCTCACAGCTGAAGGTGAACTCAAAGAAAAACTTAATTTTTCAATTTGGTCCTTTAAAATCAAAACAGATCCCAGCCCTATTTTATTTTACTACCTAAAAAATAAAATATTTTCATGTACCCCTTGCAATACACTCATGAACCACTAGGGGTACACATACCCCCGGTTGGGAGCCACTGCTCTACATTATATCTCCATTACTAGTGCATAGAAATTTATTTAAGATGTATAAACAAACAATGCTCTGCCTAGTGGGTAAATTAAAGCTTTTCTTATGTAACTAAGGCTGCTCTCATGGAAGTTTTAAAGTGGTAGGGAAGTCATATTTAAATGTCAAATCAACGATCATCTGTCAATCATGTACGGCTGTAAGCCTACGACAAACAAAGTTTCCGCCGCCTTGGCGTCCTCTTCCACAACAACGTCCCCGCTTTCCTCCTCTAAATAAAAAATGGATGACGGAGGAAACTCATCCATGACCTCCGACGCAAAACTCTCCTCCTCTTGCATGTTTCCACTGTCCATAGCGTTCCTTGACAGTGATGTGCTAAGTGCTACTTGGTCCCAATGTAATTTCCCATTGGAAACCTACTAGCACTAAGTTGCTAACTGGTTAGCAAGATGCTTCCGACTAACCAGCCACAATCAAACTTTCTTGCAGACCTTCCGCCACAACAATCCGGCCCTCTTGATAAATGACTAATCACATTCACTTTATTCACTCATGTAAAGTCGGGCACCACTCAGGAGAATTCGGTGCTGCAGGGTTTGGAACAGCCGTTTCCCTACGAATTTTAACAGTTGTTGTAAAATGTGGCCAGATTTAGCTTCTATAAAGAGAAAAGACGGAGAACTTTAATTTATTGGGTAGAAGCAGACAGTAACTTATAGAAAGTCCCATCGACTGTAGCTGACCTTACACTTGCAAAAGGCAACACAAGAAAAGAGGAAACTGTTTTAAGATTGATAAGGATGAGGAGAGCAAAATGCTTTAAATTACTTGAAGGCATGTCATACAAATGTTCATATTTTTTTACTCCCTTCACAAGTAAGTCCTCAAAATTATATATCATCGTTTCTACTGTCAGTTTACTGCACCCTGAAATTCATCCTACTTAACAGCACCCATCCAAACGCTGACCGTATAACAGTTCTTGAATGCTGTGAGAAAAAAAATCTGCCTAGACAATGTGTTGAAAACAAGCAGTGAGAACCCCCAAAACAGGGCTGTGGGGGAAAAATGACATCATTTGGTGGGAGCAAGAAAAAAAAAACTCACCTCTGATGGAATATGTAGCAGCATGACTAAAGAACTAACTCAGGATAAACTGTCTAGAAGGTGATAGACCAAAAACAGTTCAGATTTAACAATATTTATATTATTCTGCAGGGATCACGCTGTCTGAGTACTTCAGAGATATGGGCTACAACGTGAGCATGATGGCGGACTCAACATCTCGATGGGCTGAGGCTCTGAGAGAAATCTCTGGAAGGCTGGCTGAAATGCCTGCTGGTGAGTTTGCTGCTCTGTCTTTTTGTGCTTTTAAAGCATTTTTTCTTTATCCTGTATAATCACCTAAACCAGGGCGCTCTTTGCATTGCACTTATTCTATAAATAGTTTTTGAAATCCCAGAGCAGACGTAATAATCATCTGTCAATGCTCCTGCTTGCAGACAGCGGTTATCCTGCTTATCTTGGCGCCCGGCTGGCTTCTTTCTACGAACGCGCTGGACGTGTGAAGTGTTTGGGAAATCCAGAGAGGGAGGGCAGTGTCAGCATCGTTGGAGCGTCAGTTCATGTTTACACTTCTGTTTACCTTTTCACCTATTAACCCTTACATGCATCAACTCTGCTTTGTGTTAGATTATTAAAACTTAAATCAGATCATATGAAAACTATAATTAGAATTTTACTTTAAAGTTGTATTTTTTAACTAAGTATTAGATTTTTTTTACTTCTTGTGATAATGATCAACTTTACCCCCATAATGTGTTTTTGTTTGTTTATGGAAATTCTAAGGAAGTCTTCATCTGCATTGTTTCAGACATTAGACTGACCTTTCCTTTTAACTCTGTGTTTGCTGATAGTGTGTCGCCCCCTGGTGGAGACTTTTCAGATCCAGTCACTTCAGCCACATTAGGAATAGTTCAGGTGAGCTGCTGGTTACGAAGCTTTGATCATGGATCCTTTGATCCATTTTTTTTACATTTTTTTTTATTTCCTCCCAGGTCTTTTGGGGCTTGGACAAGAAGCTGGCTCAGAGAAAGCACTTCCCCTCAGTAAACTGGCTAATCAGTTACAGCAAGTACACACGAGCTCTGGATGAATATTATGACAAACACTTTCCAGAGTTTGTTCCTCTCCGTACAAAAGCTAAGGAGATATTGCAGGAGGAGGAGGATTTGGCGGAAATTGTGCAGCTTGTAGGCAAGGTGAGGTGGACTTAGATGGGAAATTTCTTCACCAATGTTCAGATTAAACCTAATTTAACGTTTCACTTCCCATGTCGAAACCCTGACTTTTTTTTTATCTTTTATGTGTTTTCAACTCAGACCAACAGTCTGGGTGCTATCACTAAATATAACAAGTACTGATCGTCTGTTTCTGCAGGCTTCTCTTGCTGAGACTGATAAAATCACTCTGGAGGTTGCTAAACTCATTAAGGATGACTTCCTGCAGCAAAACGGTTACACCCCCTACGACAGGTAAGAAAGGGACCTGCTTTTTTTTATATATATATATATAGATATATATATCTATATATCTATATATATATATATAGCTGTTGCTCTACTTTTGGCAATAGCCAAGGCTCAGTTCCTCACCTCTCTGCTGCGTTCCCAGACCATGATAGTGCTTGAAGTTGGAAAGTCTACAAACATTTCATGTAAAAGCAAAAAAAAACAGAGAAGCACTCTGAGAGATCAGACCTCCGCCAAGCAGCAGATTGTGGTGTATGTTGTGACTTAAATTTTACACTTGCTGATGATCTGGACCATCACCAGATTTTAATTGATTGTTCCTTGTTGTTAGGTTCACCTTAAATATTTCCCTAAAATTCATGAAAACTTTTCAAGTAATCAAACAAACCAATGAATATGCTTCTTGGTGGCTGCCCTGACTGAAGCACAGCATGTGTCTGCAGCCTATGGTGTCTGTTCTGCTCTCGCCTTCATTCACTTTGCACTCTTGGCTCTCTTTTCTTTTATGTTTGTATATTTGTCTGGTATAATCCTTCCTGACTTTTTGCTTCCGATGCTGATCCTGTCAATAGTCAATGCTGCCACCCTCTGCTTTCAGAGGGAACTGCTTGTTCTGCCATTATCCCCATCTGTCAATATTAATGAATTCTTTCAAAAATTCCTGTATCCAGCTTAGTGTTTGGATCATCACCAAAATTAAATGCCATGCCTCACTTCACTGGTAAAAAAATTCATTAAAACCTGTAAAAATTCAAGTAATCCTGCTAACAGTCAGACAAACCTGACTTAAAACTTCACCTCCTTGGCGAAGGTAAGAAACTAACCTATTCTACAACAAAATAAGGACCAAAGTCTTGTTTAAAGGAACTTTCCCTAAGAGGCAGATGGACAGGGAAAAGTGAAACTGAGTGGTGCTACATGAAAAGCTAGCGTTACAACACTGTTGTTTGTGAGGAACATTAAAAGATCAGTACAAAAAATATGGTCAGTAAAGCTCTGGTTTCTGCAACAGTAAAGTAATAAACCTATTAACTACATAAGCTAACGCTAGCCACTATTATTACTATGACATGTACAGCCCAGTGATGGGGTTCTGTCTGTCATCACCCTTCCATTCCAGATGTGCTTTTTAGGAGCCCAGAGCTTCGTTCTCTTACATACACTCGGTCATATAACAGAGAAGCAACAAAACAAACCAGTACGCCCAGTTAAATATTAAAATGTTGAAATATTATGCAAAAGGAAAAGATAGACATAAGTCTTAATGGGTGTTTCTGTATACTTTACCATTATCCAGATTCTTTTGTTACAGTGGAACAGATATTTCATATGAATTAATAATGATTAATCGATTATTGAAATAATCGTCAACTAATTTGTAATCAATCAATCATTAACTGTAAAATATGCCTTTAGCTGATAGAGCAACCCACTACAGCAGTAATTATACAGACATTTAAAAAAAAAAAAAGAGATGTAAAAATTTTGAATTAAAAAAAAACAAATATTTTTCGTCTGTCAATATGCCTGTCCAGATCTCCTCAAGTGGAAAAGTTTGTTTCACCTGGTTTAATTTTGTGAAATGTCCTCTTTAATTTTGCTTTTGCTATCCACTTATTTATCGATTATTTGAAGAAATAATCAACAGATTAATCAGTTTGCAAAATAATCAGTAGATGCAGACCTGTTATGAACCAGATCAGTGTTTGCTTTTCATATAGTCTAGACATTTGGTCTTGGTCTTGAAATGTGCGTTCTTTGCCTCAGATGAACCGGCCTTGACTCCATTCTTGATAACGAGGCTTAAAAACATTTAACATCTTTAACTTTCGCTTGTCCACTAGGATTATTTTTATGATGTGCACTTAGTCTTGTTGGGTTCAGGAAAGGCTGAATGATTATTTCTCCTCTTCCCTGAAAGCGTGATACACTTTGAACCTCTAAACTTGCTTTGTCTAAGACTCTCTTAATGAAAGTTGAAGAGTTGGGATTAGAATTATTAACGTGATATTTATGGTTCATATGAAGATAGCTTATTTGTGTTAAGCTTAGGTAGATGGGCGAGTCTAAAAACAGTTATAATCTCTATTCTGCTCATCTCAGAAGATAAGGTTTTTATGAAAACAGCAGAAACAAGTTATTGTCTAAGGAGGCACGTGTTTGAAACGTTCCTTCATGTGATTATTACATAAACTGCAAGGTTCACACATTCCTCTGTCCTCCGCACGCAGGTTCTGCCCCTTTTACAAAACCGTTGGCATCCTCTCAAACATGATTGCTTTCTACGACATGGCCCGACATGCAGTGGAGTCCACAGCTCAGAGCGACAACAAGATCACCTGGGCCATGATCCGAGAGCACATGGGAGAGATCCTGTACAGGGTCAGCTCCATGAAGTTCAAGGTACATCCAAGGATCAGGTTGCTTTTTTATATTTCATGCTAAATTAAAATGGATTAAATAATTAGTTTGTGTTTGTGGTGTCTTCCTTAGGACCCTGTTAAAGATGGAGAAGCTAAGATTAAGGCAGAATACAGCCAGCTGCTGGAGGACATGCAGAACGCCTTCCGGACCTTAGAGGAATGAGCTTCTAGAAGATGGTCAAACCATAGAGTCCAGAATCGTTTGTTGTGATTGTGTTCATTTATATTAATATTTTTTTTTTCTGTTTACATCCCCTTCAACATTCCAGGACTATCATAGGTTTTATCTTATTATGGATCATTTTTTATTTAGATAAAAAAAAAAAAAAAGCTGCTGCTGGTATCAAAATCATCACCACCCCCACAAGCAACATGTTTGCTTTGTTCTGTAAAGACGTTCACATCTTGTTCAAGCCCATTCACAGCTTGTCTCGTTGATGAAGGCGACTTCTTCACTTCTTCTTGAACGTAAGCAGTGCAGCTTTTTGAAAAATGTATTAAACCAAGCGTATGGATAAAGGGACAGAGGATTCGAGGTGTTCTCAGTGGGGTTAAATGCATTTATTTTTACCTCTTACTTCATGCAGGTGATCGTGATGTTGACTGTATACTTGATGTAATGTATAAAAATGTAAAATGAATCTGTTGAAACGTGTATGTCTATCGGTCAGTGGTACTTTGAATAAATAAATGAAAGGTATAAAAACAGTTTGTCTCAGAGTAAATATATAGATGGAGCTGTGAGACTTTGGGGCACTGGAGATGCTTTTAAAGACTAACAAGTAAGCGAAAGCTGTGTCCTCATTCTCTGTATGAAGCTGAGCCTCTCCCCTACAGGATCAAATGTTCATGGACAGGATCTCGGGATGTAAATTAGCCTAGATAAAAGTTTTTGCACACAGCTTTTGCTTTCTTGATGGTCCTTTAAATTAGCTTTTTTGGTTCACGGTTGGACTGCTCCATCCTCCTCAGGGGTCACTTTTCCTCTAGCTGAGTAGTTGAGTGTTTTGGTGTCTCAATAACGGTTGCTGGTAGAGTAGTGAAGGGTGAAGAGATGATTGATGTGTTGATGCTTCTCTTGTCTGTCGGGTTGTATGAGCAGAGTCCTCAAGCTTTTGATTTACCACAGTGTTTCTGCTCTGATACTCTTTCTTGGTCTTGGAATGTAGGTCATGACTGAATGAACAGGAACCTGGATACAAGGAGCAGAAGGGAGCCATGACCCATCTTTAGAGATGTGGAGCAGAACTGTGGGCACAGCTGCTCCTGACCAAATCCAGGCGTTTGATTAACATGCTTCTTGATCAGATTCTTCTGAGGTTTTCTGTATGGATGCAGCTGGGAGAAGAACCCAGTGTAGAACAACCCCTCTTTTTAAAAAAAAAAAAAAAAAAAAGGTTTGAAAGCATCGTTGGTCAGATGGGTGTCTAGGTTCCCATTCTATCTTAAACACATGGCCATCTTTTTTTAATGTCACAGTCCACAGCTTGTTTTTCAGTCAAGATCAAATCTTTTATCTAAACTTTTTAGAAAATTTTGCATATTTCCCCACTAGGTGGTGCTTTTAAATCACAGTGACTTGACAAGCTCTAAAGATTGCTGATATCTTAAAATCTTCAGAGCTCATTTTGTGTTTAATTTATGCTACATCTTTTCAAACTCTGTTAAGTTGGTGTTTTTCAACTAGTTTCCTTCTCTTGCAAAGAGCATAGCCATTGGAAGCAATTTGTAAGACTGTTGACAACAGTCTAAGCAAAAAAAACAAAAGCATGGCCTGCTAAGATGGATTGTTCAGATATCTGACATCAACATTAGCTTATTTACTTGCAAGAAGAAGCCAAAAGATGGAAAGTTCATCAGCATATCAGGATACCGTTGCTTTTCAGAGGTTTTATGTTTTTAATGCCCACATCTATAGGTATACCTACACATGTTTACTGCAAAGTTCATGGCCAAAGGTTTAAGTTTCCTTTATCTGTTTGCTGTTTCTTTTAGTCTTCACTGTTTTGTTTCTTATATCTACGGTATTTGAATTGTGTCTAAGTTGCTATAAATTGTAATCAGATGACATACAGCTCTTTGCCAAGTTGATGGATATTACATTGATTGCAAAGATATTACTCTGAATTTAGCACCGCTATAATAATTAACTGACAGCTTGATATTCTGCAGGATGTGTCAGGGTTTTATCTTCAAATAATTACTAAAGAAAGAAAGAAACTGTAACACCATTATGAGATCCCACAAGATCGAAACAGTTATGCTCTTTTTTTATTGTCAGATCAAAAGATATGAGAATTGAGATATCTGTAGAACCAAATGCACACATGATGAAATAAAGTGTGATGGGACACTGGGAATAAATAATCGACACATGAAGAAAAAGATGCAGGAAGCTATTGAAAGCCATTAAAATAGCTACCAATGTCTGGATTAATAAAGCTTTTCTTCTGCTATGTGCAAATCAGTATCTTCTGTTTTAACATTAACTGGTGGACTTCAGATGGTGTTGCACAGATATTTATGATTGGCTGAACAAAAGAGCATTAAGAACCCTTCTTGCAGCAAAAAAGTAATCTCTCTAAATTTCTTATAAGACCAAAGGAGCACTCAGAAAGCTCTAGATTTTCCTGGGAATCAGCAAGAAAATATCTAAAAAATGTAGCTTTAATATCTGCTATGCTCATTGCACAAGACCCCACTGCAGAACAAAGAAAAATAAATACATTGAAGTGTGTTGTTTGTTAATACAGCAGCGGGCTGCTGAAGATTTTGGCAAGCCGACTTATTGGGAGACTACTGCCTGGTCAGATGAGGCCGAAGTTGAACTCTGGATGTCATTACATATGCCCTAGTTGGAGAAATATTGGTTCTGAACAAGACCCCCCAAAAAGGATCCCAGAAGTGAGGTTTGCAGGTAAGAGTTTCATGGTGTGGGATTTCTTACAGCATCTGCTAATGCCAGACTTTATATGAGCAAAGGAAGAATAAATGGAGAAAGAGTCCTAAACAAAGAGACAAGGAAACTCAGAAAAAAACCATTCAATAACCAGTGGATAAAAAAAAGACCCCCAAAACCTGAGTCACGTCACAGCTAAGTAACTACTTTCATCTAATTAGTTTTCTTCATACAGGATTCTACTCCTTTTTTTTGGTGTTGATTTCATGTCAATGTTAATATATCAAAGAGATCTAGGGAGAAAACATATTCTATCCAACCATCACAAACATATAATAAAACAAGATTAAAAAAATGTGGCTGAGGTGTGAAAAAATATTAACATTTCTTAAAAGGGGAAGTGTTTTTTTTTTGCTGACATCTTTTTTTGTCCTCCTTGTAAATACCTGTGAATTACATGGCATAATGAACTCTTATAAAATGCCAGCGTATAAAGAGAGGCTAAGGATTTAAAACATTCAGCCATATCAACAAATTAGTAATCATGAAATCTTAATTTCTTTTAAGAATCACGTCCAATAAATACAGAGGTGTCAACTAAAAATGTACAACCTTACTTAAGTAGAAATTTTGGCTAACTATACTTTACTGGATTAATTATTTTTTATGCAACTTTTTTACTTCTACTCCTTACATTTTTTTTTGTGAAAATGTCTCTATTTTCTACTCCTTACATTTTAAGAATAGAATAATTTTTGTTTCATTTGAGCTCCCTTTTCGTTATCATCTGTTAGTATTAAAAAAAATAAAAACCATCAAAATAATTTGCTTTATCCAGACCATTAATTTATCAGTGGTCGAACTCCGTGCTGCACCAACTGATTGTTCGCTACATATTAAATTAAAATTGACATCGTTAGCATCAGTTATAAACCTGAGAAAATTAAGTATAACGAAGTTATCATCCAGAATTATAGAAAAATTTTCCTTTATTAGGGTCTCGCAGTAAAGCATCTGTCCTTAACTTTTTTTCCTGCATTACTTGCCTGCATTACAAAATACTAAAGAACTAGGAAATCTTTCTTCAGAGCTTTGTGAGCGATCATAAGAAATTTGTAAAGACGAAGAATGCAGTGAAGCAAGCATTAAGAATTTTGCCCAGCAGTAAACATGTGGCTTAGGGGTGAACTTCAACGCATTCTGCTGCTTCAGTGTTTTGCCCCAGCAAAGCATCTACCAAATTGGTTTAGAGCTGTTATCTCAGGTTCCGGGTTCCATTAAGACTAATGGAAGCTCAACCCATAAGGGCAAGAGCAGCATCTTTTCGCCTGCATTGATTCAGTTTGTCTAGACACACATTTGTGTGGACATTAAGGGCTCAGAATACACCAAACCTATAGCTCATAATGCACCTGAATCTGCTCCTCCTTCTTTGGTTTATAAAGATTGATGACGAGTGTATGGAAAGTCATAAAAGGTAAATTAACCAAAAGAAAAAAAAAAGATTGTTTCTTTTGCTAATGCAAATAACCTCTAGCATGAGATTCTGCCTCTGCATTGTTTTAACTGATTTTAAAGTGATGGTAGCATTCTTATTCTGTACAATTATGTCTTATAATAACCAGATAATAACTCTGATTTGCTCTGGTAGCTTCCAGGAAGTCCAATCTTCCAGACGTCCGAGTGCTTTTTCATTTCTTATGCAGCTGGCTGTTAACACAGTGAGGCTTGCATTAAACACTTATAATCCATATTCTATCTTTTCTTTTCTTAGTGGTGAAGAAAAGCTAGCAGATGGATGAACTCACTCGACCCCCCAAAGTACCTCTACTACTCTATTTTTTTTTTTTTTAGATTTTATCTAACAGGCTTATTTATATTTATGTCATGCATGGGCTAACAATATGTAGGTAACCAGAAGTAGAATAAACATGGTTTAAAAGGAATGAAGGTATGCAATTACCTGTTTGTTATTTGGTAATTTCTAGTGTTCGTTGGTTTGCTACATTCTGTGGGTATTTTTTTTTCTCAGAGTGACTTGTGAGAGTTGATGGGAATAAATACATGATAATCCTGAAAAAAAACTTTTTGGAGGCTGTAGAGGACTTAAAACTGGGGTGGAAGTTAGTTCTTTCTAACTTTTGTCTTCTACCTTTAAAGTAGAGCCAGAGTTATGGCTGAAAAGTTTATATCAAAGCTCATTAAATGTAGAAGAATGGCTCAGTCAAAGTCCTGACATAGATCCAACTAAGAACCTGTGAAAACGGTTCAACGTAGATGTGGGGGCGTCATGAGCTTGACACTGAAGTCTGGTCTGATTACTAATTTCTCACACTTGCTTAGCTCTGCCCATTACTCATTACCTGCTTATCAGATCCACCTGTATAAGTCTCCATCTAACCGGCCTTCAGATCAGTCATTCAGTGCCAGATTATTTTCGAACCATTGGTGAGAATTATTCTAGCGTACCTGGATTCTGATTACCTGATCCTAACCTGTTCTGCCTCTTGACCTCTGAGCCTGCCTGTCCCCGTCTGATCTGTTTGCCCGATCTGTCCTCCGACTACTGCCAGGGCTCTGCCTGTCTGTGCCCCATACTTCGAACTGTGACCCGACTTCATCCTTGATTCCCCCTTCAGCACCACACTGGCTGTGGTGACCTCTCTGACCTCTGGCTCTGACAACTGATCATGTCACCGACATCGGCTTTGGCTTCGCCCTCTGGATTAGCCTTCCTACACTGCGTGGTTCTGATCTCCTGCCTGTCATTCAATCAGCTGGAAGCATCCTCATCCTCTGGCCTCAAACTGAACTATAAAGCCAGGTTAGTGACTCACACGTTCATTATTAACCACTTCCAGGAAGACGTGGTCACCAACCTTTTGTTTCCTCCTGCAGACGTCACTGCCTTAGACGCTGACGCCGCTTCAGTTTTTCAATAAAAATTTTGAGAAATCTAAATGTTTTTCTGCCAATGTGTGCTTAACAGACATAACCCAAAAGACTTGTAGTTGTCATTTCAAGAAAAAAGTGCTATTAAATATTTACTGATTAGGGCCATCTAAAAGTGTTTTGCAGTACTTAGTTTTACATTTGTACAGATTTAATTAGAGTATCTACCATTTCATTTCATTTCATTACATACTTACAGAACCTTTTGTTCCTCTTTCCTTGGAATTCACTTGGAATGTGCTGTTGGCACTTGGTAGCCTGTATAATAGCCAACCATCCCATGTCTAACTGTTGCTAGGAGCCAGTGGTGGTGCTTCATGTCCTCTGCTCTGGGCCTGTACCACCTTCAGCCCACCTGACTGATCATGTGGAACCTTTGCCATCACTGGTAGCCAGCTTCATCTGCTCCCAGTTTGATGGTGAGACCCGCTTCCAGGACCAATATTCTGGTTTCCACTAGCTAATCAAGATGTCTTACATAGCTACCGACCTACTGTACATTAAATTACTGTTATTTTAAATGATGTGTGTAATTTACCATGGACCCTCGAGGGATATTTATTCTGTGTTCTTGAGTGGGATACTGGCTGCTTCCCGTTTGTTGTGCCTATTTCCCTGGTTGTCGAGTGAGTTAGTCCCACAACATATTACAATTGGCCCTGCTGGCGGGATATTATTGTGGACCATAAGATGCAGTTCATTCCAAAAGTTGGGTCACTCTATTTACTGTTTTTTTGTTTTCTTTTCATGATGATGATGAAAAATTAAAATATGGGGAACGGAAAGAAGACATTCAGAGTCTGTTAATGTCACAGAATTCGATTGCGACACAGCAAATTGGTGTTCTGACTGATGAAGCTAAGTGGGAAGTCTTTGTTTTGGGGGAGACAAAACATTATACAGCAGCAAAGATTTTTTTTTATCACTTTAATTTTATTTGTTGACAGAGTTCCCTTAGCAACTTTAAGGTCCCAGTTTTTAGCTGCAAACAAACTGCAAATGAGCACTTGATGTCTTATGTACTCATATTGCATACATTAATATGTAGGTTGAAATGTGATTCAGATGGGCCACTTGACAAAACACCATCTTACAGATCAGCTGTTGATTGGGATTCACAAGTTAGAGGTGAGGACCACGATCAGGACATATGCCCACCGTAACCAAAATGCAACCTTTATTGCCGTGCAAATTGTGGGTGAGACCAATGCTTCTAAACCTGCACTTTAGAAAAAATACTGGACTGACACATTCAGCCAGGAGCTCCTACAGGAAGTATGAGCACAGGTAAATGTCTGGAGAAATATTGCAGGATTCTGCCATTTGCTCCATCTGAGTCAAAAGCCAATTTAAATAAACATACCCTACTTCTGAGGTCCAAGTAGCAGGTAGTGGAACAAGGGACATGATTTGTTGGCACGTGAAGGTTGAAGGTTAATGGGGTTAAGCGGATTGGGCTAACAGATACAGGATCATAAGAGAATCTGATGCAACAAAGTATTTTTGACCACAATAATCTATCAAACTCCTTATCTTATAATAAAGACCCAAGTAAACTGACTCTTAAAGCTGCAAATGGATTATCTATTCCATATAAAGCATATACAGTGATGGACTTTGAAGTAAATGGTGTGATCATCCCAGGGTGTGGTATTGTAATAGTAGCATACATTGCCTTTCGGCTCCCCTACTTTTTGGTATGGATGATATTAAAACCTTTTGTAACCCAGAGACAAGGCGTGAAGCAGTAAAATTTGCAGTGTGTTAACGAGCAGCTGCTATCAAGAGCGAGGATGGCTGCATCTGTTTTTCTATGTCAAGCCAGTCGTACAGGCCTTACCATTCCCAGACAGCAGTGAGAAGGTAGTCTGGACCCTCATGGGCATAATAACTGTGGCCTAATCAAATTACCTGACCATGAGGTGCTCTATGTGGCAAGAACGTTTCATTTTGTGAAACACGGCAGAGTCCAATCAGGATTAAGAAATTGCGCCCCTGTCTTCATAGGTTAGCAAAGGATTGCAAATGTGGCCCCTGTTGGCCCAACTGACCTGACCTCAGCCTGACCAGGCAGGATGATGAAACAGTTGAGATAGATATTGTTGGCTGGAGAAGAAGAGACATTTTTTGCTGAGGTACTGGGGAACTTGCCAGGGTAGGAGGATTTAACTGAGCAGGGAAACATGGTCTTAAAGCCCTTGTCAAAACTCTGGGTAAGGGTGTTTGCAATTCATGAGGATGATTTAGGATACACAGAATTGGTGCAACATCAAATTCACCCTGGGGATGCATCCCCTGTTAGGGAGCGACATTACCCCATACCACCTATGATCTTTATGGAAATGAGAGTCCTGCTAGAAGATATGCTGGAGAAGAAGGTAATCCTGCAGAGTTCCAGTCCCTGGACTGCACCCATAATAAAGGCTCAGAAGGATGGCAATTGTCATTTTTGTGTGGATTATAATTCTTTCACACTGAAGGATGCTTTCCCCTCCCTTGAATCGAGGAGACCTTGACCTCTCTAACCTATCTAATTCACCACACCACATTTTGATTCACCACACTTAAAATTGCCAGTGGCTACAGGCAAGTGAGGGTTGAACCCTGAGATATACCTAGGACTACCTTTAGAACTCAGCTAGAATGGGACAAGTTCTAGAGAAAGCCATTTGGGCTTTGTAATGTACCAGATACTTTCCAATGGCTTCTTAGGACCATTAAAGAGGTAATTGCTTTCCTTGGCTTGCCATGATATTATCAGTTTCATTCCCAACTTTGCAAGAGTAGTGTGTTGTGTGTACTAACAGCTTCCCTTTTGTTGTTCCTAGTAAAGAGGTGCATTTTCTTTCCTTTTTTTACCGAGACAATCTGGGATTCCTGATAACCAACAAACCTGATTTAATGCATTTGACTTAACATGGGTTGTAATACTGTGAGTGGTCCTACAGTGTTTAACCTTTTTAAACAGTAGGTTTCTCAGTTCTCTGGATGGCGTTGTTGAGTCAGTTAATCCCTTTTCATAACATATTATTCCACAATTTGTTTCATTTTTATTCTAAATTATAGAGATCCAAATGTATTTATGTCACCTGCATGTTTGTCTGTGCGTAGTCCCCCAGCACCAAAGCATTTTCCTTTTACATCTAAAACACTACTTGGCAACAATGGGTTGGTGTTTTGCCTTTTTTTTTTTTTTATTCTAATGTTTTTAGTCATTAGTCTATGTCTGTTTGCTTTTGTCACTATCTCACCTGAATTTTGTAAGTATTTCTTATCTTAGTTTTTGGCTGTCACACTGGGAAAAAATAACAATCCTGTTAAGGATTGAGACTTAATGTGACAAAATGTCAAGAGGTTCAACGGGTATGAATTGTTGAGGTGTTTATTAGGATAGAGCAGAACCATCTTTTTAACACCGCGGGGGAGGAGGTGATTGTAGAGAAAACTTCCTTGAAGTGTCACCATGTTGTCACTTTAGGTGAAAAAAAGTGTTATTATTGGAAAGAGATTATTGGAAAACAGACACACCAGAGCAAAGATCTCCCATAAACACTCTCACACAGTTTCCTGAGTGGAAGCTGCAAGGTCAAACATCTTGTGGGCGGAAATGTGATCCCTGAGGGTGGGGCTGTTCATGGATCATGCTCACTCTCTAATCTTATGAGTGCCTGTCATCTTTCTCATGCTGCACACCTCATCCAGCTCAGTGTAGATTATCAGGGCTGCTGTTGCCGCTTTTGAAGACCTCAGCACAGACCAATCAGCTGTCCTGCAACGGCACGACAGGCTCCCAGATCATGGTTGCCCCAACCCACTGAGGTGGATCCTAAATTTACCAAGCATGCCAGTGTTTAAATCTAAAATGGCAACTGACAGTGTACGCCAGGGGACAACTTGTAAACTATTTAATGTTACGTGAGCTGGTAGATGCAATACAATATCAAAACCACTTCAGGAGGAATCAAAGCTGCCTTCAGTTAGGACACATCCTCTATGGGAATCTAAGCAATGAAAAGCATTTCCCTGCACTGACAGGCTGCAGCTGCAGCCCAACCAGCGATGTAAAATACCAGTTTCCTTTTTTTTCCCAACCCAAATGACTGATGAGCTACTAGGCTGCTCTGTTCATCCTTCCCGTCAGTCACTCACAGGAGCTCGATGACAAGAGGTCATGTTGCTCATTTTTTCTCTTCATCCTCATTCATCTCCTTAGGACTGCTTAACTTTCACTTGGAATAAGGGAATCTAACTTTTTTAGGTGGTATTTTATCACAAACAAAAGGTAAGTCAAAAAGAAACCCATGATTTTACTTTGCAAATGTGTTCTTCATCCTTTTAAAACTTTTAGTATATAATTCAACTGCGCTGATTTTTATTATAGTTAAATGCACAATTATTCAAAAACTGTCATTTTTAAAATGATGTTTCATGTAAATCTGGGTAAGAAATGTAAATTCATTTAAAACATTTGTCTAAAGTCTCTGATCTCAGAGCGTTATGGTCTTGGGTTTACTGACCCAGATAGTTAGTCCCTTCAGATTCATTGGCCTTGTTTTAACAAATTACATTAGACCCTCTGGGATGTAAAAGCAATCAGAATTATAGTCATTTCTTTTTTCAAACAAAAAGTACATATGTATGAAAAAGCATGTTTTAAATATTCTGGTGGGAGCCTGTATTGCATTCAATCTGTACAATCCTTTAATTTTTCACTGTCGTCTGCACATGTTTATCATAAATCATCAACTTTTTATTATGTAAAGGAAAGTGGTGTAAATGTGATGAATTCTTGTCTCTGCTTTTTCACAAGGCAACACCCAAAATTAGATTAGCAGCTGTTATCTCAACATGAAATCTTAACATTTACCCTGCAGCTCAAATTAAGGAAAAACTAGCAGTTTTTGGTCCGATTTAAAAGGCTAATTTGAGGAGCATACATACCTTTATGAGGATTAAGCCATGTATCACAAAAGTATTCAGATCCCCACTTAATCACAGAAATGTAACTGTGTTTTTTTTTTTTTTTTGCAATTGTACAACAATATTTTGCCTAATTTTAAGTAACATGAAAGTGGTGGCATCGTTTTCACAGTTTCTTAACAAATAAAATCTGAAAAGTGTTCTGTGCAGGTATTCTGTAGAAGTGTTTTTTGCTGCTGTTACAGCTGCTATTCTACTGATGTATGGTTTTGCACATTTAGAGACATTTTGCATTTTTTTTCTTTGCAAGATACAGAAAAAGCATTGAGGACAAAAACATTTCAGTTCTTACCACTGATTCTCCTTTCATCATATAACTGAACTTTGACTAGGCCACCAATAAATATGATCAGATCTAAAGTGTTCTAATGTAGCACTGGCTAACTGTAGCATTCAGCTACATCTTACAATCAACTCTGCCCAAATACCTGAACCTTGCTGAAAAGATAAAGAATGATGAGGTAGTTTTCCACTTCATCTTGCAGACTTCCATGTTTGCAAACCGTTTTCCTTTTTGACTCTTCTGACAGCAGTGCCTTCTCCTTCATATAGTATATACCTTATTTTATCCCTGTATCAAAACAAGAGCATAATTTTGATGTTTTTTTATTTTTATTTTATCTTAATCTTTGAATTCTAAGACATTTTGCAAATGTTTGTGAATACGGGCCTGTACTACCTAATACTACTTGAGCGGTGGAGCTCCTCCAAAGTTACAATAGACCCATTTTGCTGTTTCCCTGTTTAATGCTGTTCACAATCAATCTGTCAGTTTAATATTGTACGATAATTCTGAATTCAGTCGCCACACTTTGGAGATATCTATGTGTTAGAAATATTTTTTTAAACATGTTTTTTTTTTTTTACTATTTAGCTAACAGACATGTTGCATATCTATCCTTCTATTTTCTTTTAAAGTTGTGGTGGCTCAAAACGTTAGTGGCATATTTAGCAGGTCACTATGATATGGGAGAAGCTGAAGCCTCCAGAGCCAGACGATCGTATGTGTTGCTGCGAATGTGATATCAACCAGTGCAGGTGTTGCTGTGACTGTGAAGACCTGGATGAAGCTTTCAGTAGGTATGAGCACTGTGATGAAACTGCTACAATGATACAGAAATCTGTGAGACTGTAACAGAAAGCTGAAAAAAATGTAGGAAGAAAATGTTTGCTTATTGGAAGCAATCCTTCAACGTGAGCCTCGTAAACAGGCGACAGAGTCCATTGATTATCCACAACTTGCTGTATGTAAACTAGAAAATACATTTAATATTAACAAAGAACAATTTGAGACAATTAAAAGAAAAAAATAGAATAACTATGAAAAGACTTAACTAATAACCAACTAAGTAAACGTAGGAAAACAATCAAAACTAGACTTATATAAACTTTATTGTTATTTAGTATACAAAGAATGCATAAAAAAATAAATTTTGATAGACACAGCTTTTCGGCATTGAATGAGCAGTTTAGCACTGAAATAAACATTTCAATATATAAAGAGCAGTAGTGATCAAAATGTGAAAAGTGTAGGAGAGACATGGTCAAAAGGCATTAATGTAGAAGGTTCAGAGCAGTGCAAAAGAATAAACAAATAGATATTGTGCCAAATTAAACCCTTAATCATGACATTACTATAAAAGTTTTCGACATTTAAAACGTCTCTAAGTATTTTTTGGAAGATATGTAGCCTAAAAGGATTTAATTCTTTCTTTTAAATGTGTTTCTGAGAAGAAAGGCTGAACAGTGAGTCTAAACTATCGGCACTGCTAAATGGAATCTAAAGATAAAACTTTTTTAATCTTTTTTTCACTAACTGATACTACTTGTTCGTCCTCTTTTCTGAGAGCTTTAAAGATTTAAATATGTTAAAAACACATATCAAATTTAATGTGAATTTGCATTTATGCTAAGGGTTTGAACACAAAGGAATGTTATATTAGAAATCAAGTTAATAGTGACACAAATGGCAGTAATTAGCCCCAAAAAGTTTGCAGCACAAGAGTTTCACAATTCAGCTGAGATAAACTGCTACTGCACAATGTTTGATGGTATATTTTTTCTGTTATGACTCATGTCCCTGCTGTCCATAGCTGGCTGAAGGAGAAACCACCTTCTTGTGGGATCCAGTGTCCTGCCTTTGGGACCATGATGGACAACATGAAGATCTCCATGATCCCAGCTCTGCTTCTACTGCCTCTCCTGCTGAAAGCTGCAGCTCTTCACTACCTGCTGGGCATCATCATCCTGACGGCTCTGCCAGGCCTGGTGCTGTCTTACTACTATGCCACGCACCGAAGGAAAAGACGCACCCTCTTCTTCCTCACCCTTGCACTGTACTCTCTGGCCTACATGTATTACCTGTTCATCACAGAGATCTTACCCCGTGGAGATGTAAGCCCACTGCAGACGTTTGCTGTGACCACTGGGATGATTCTCACCATAGTGTCCCTTATTCACACTAAGAGAGGTCCGGGATTTGTCACTGCCTCTCTGCATGAAGCAAACCATCAGCAGATGGATGCGGAGAATGAGTTAACCAATTCTGATGGATGTATTCAGTCAGCAGACTCAGAAAAGACAAGAAAACATCCAAATTCAACAAAATGGACCTTGTGTCCTGTGTGCAAAATAATGCGACCCCCGCGTGCTGGACACTGCAGAACCTGTGGATTATGTGTTCAACGTCTGGACCACCACTGTGTCTGGTGGGTCTTAGTTATAATGGTTTAGATCCGTTTCTTGCTGATCTTCCCAAATAAGATGCTGGATCTAGTGAATGCTAGTGCCCAGGCTGCATACCTGCAGAAAAAAAAGGCTCACTTTTTCACACTTGGATATGTTACAGAATTATCAGAAAATGTGTGAGTTATCTGTTAGCAATACTGCATTTGGCATTTTAATGTTATTTAAAATACAGATTGAAAAAAAAAACACTTTTATTTGTTCAGTAATGCAAAGATGCAAGTTGCTTAGAATCCTGGTGAGAAAATAACTTAAGCTTATCTAAATTAGATAGAAGTTAACACTGTTCAGATTAGAGATAAATATGCTTTGCCACTTTAGAAACATACATTTTATTTGATTGAAAATTTATATGGAGAAAAACTCAAAGTGGAAAGAACAAACACATTTGAAAATGTGACATAATTAGTACTCCTCCTTCCTAACCTTTCACAATAGGACCAACTTATATATCAACCAGCTTTGGGGCTGGGCAATATAGTTTAAAAATTAAATCTAAGCCTTTCTCACACCAGATTAGATTTGTATCTTTGAATGTCTTTTTGTTTTATAAAAAACAAATTACAAATGACAAAAATGGCTTTTAAAAACTTGCCATATCTAAATCATTTTCTCTTGTTGACTATAATTCAAAGAACAACTAAATTCAAGTTGTGAAACATGGTTATAAAACAAGTTAATAAACCTCCCTCCCCAGTCCTCTTTCACAACCAGATGTTTGATCTAAATTTAGCTCCATCCATCTTCCGATCAACTCTGTCCTGCTTCTATATCCTTGCAGAGCAGAAGTTATCCTACAGCATGATGCTCCCACACCATTTCATTATAAATATATTACATTTATTCTTTAATTCATGGATGAATTGAGCAGTTTTTAATTCACACAAATCTTTAAATTTTGGGACTTTTTACTTTTGAGGATTTGGCTGATGTGGTCAACCTTCTTAGCTTTGGTGAGGGTGCAGACAGCAGAATTCGGAATCAGCTGCAGCTACATGATCCATTCTTCAGGGAGGCCTGTGAATATACCATCAATTAATTCTACTAATAATGAACTCTTTAAGTATTCAAGGTCCTGTTGAGACGTAAGACCTTTAATCTTAGAAATGTTCTTTGGGTCACAGGAGGATGACTTTTTTACTGATATTATGAATCTTTAAAGGTTCAGGTCTGAATCCATCACCACACCGATTTAGAGCCTGACTGTCTGGAATTTGGTCTGGAATATTAGTGATAACTTTTAAATGCTTTTTATTTGGTGCAAAAAATATTTCTTCAGTTTTATTTTGCTTCAACTAAATAAAATATTGGCACATTTGTGCATTTAGAATTTTTTATTCAATTATTTACCAAGTGCCTGAAAAGGTCAAAAGTCACATGGTCACATCGTAATATACAGCTGTGTGTCGTCTGCATAGTTATGGTAACTTGTGTTGTTCTTTATTAAGATCTAAGTCAGGGGGAGCATGTAGATATTAAATAAAAGTCTGCTTGGCCTAAATGAAAAATGAAACACTTTAATAGAAAACCAACTCTATTAGAGTTTTTTCAACACTTATGCTATCTGAAGGTGGTGGGGAAGAAGCTGTTTTAGAATTTGCTGGACTTGCATTGAATCCTGCAAAGCCTCTTCCCATGGGGCAGCAAGGAGAACAGTCCATGGTGGGGGTGTGAGGGGTCATTGATGATGTTATGGGATTGGGGCACGCAGCGCTGGGATGAAGTGTCTTTTATGGAGGGAAGAGGACACTGACTAGAGTACTCTCTTATATTAAAAACGAAAACAAATCCCTTTTTTCATGACAATCTTCTATAAGGGTCAGATTTATGGTCTGCATTCCTAATACTTTTCTTAGAAGACAACCTTCCTGATCTGTGGGTCTCTGAAGCTGCTTCTGAGTTACTTTGGGCAAACATCTGACACCTTGACAAATTAATAGCATTTATACTGAGATTTTGAGATTGAGTAACAAACTCTTGGATTGGGTTTATTAATCAAGGGCTTTAAATTAAATCGGTTGCTCTTAGTTCATATGGGGACAGAATTGAATTGAAATTGATGCCACACTTTTCTTTATTGAAGAGCTTTGAAAACGATGGATTATTTTAGCTTTTAATTATTCACTAAGTTTGGTAAATCAAAGCTTCTGACTGTAACATGAGAAAATGTGAAATAAAATTTTAGGTGCATTTTTCTCTCCATCAACTGACTCGTCTGCCGTCTGTGTTGCATGTTGAGATGCTGCAGGATAAACAGCTGCGTGGGACAAGCAAATCACCGCAGCTTCCTGCAGACCCTCTGTGTGTTTGTGCTGACTGCCGTGTACGGGATCAGTTTGGTGCTCCGCAGCCTCTGTCCTCGTCAGTATCTGATGACGGCCCTCTTCTACTGCCCCGGCGTCTACAGCCAGCCCAGGTGCTGCAGCCCTTTTAAAAACTGTCTGCAGGAGAATATCGACAAACTTGAAATATTAATGTTTTATCAAGAAAAAGATGCATTTGGAGCAGAAGTCTACTCTGCGATTGACTTTTAAGTTTTTAACATCTTTTTTTTTTTTTTATAAGCTGTGTGTGTTATATGACATGTAGTGATGTGTTTGCTCCATGTGTGTTTACAGCACGGCCCTTTGCTTCACCTGCTGTTGGTACAGCAGCATTATCACTGTTGGATTGATCTACCTTCTGGTGGCTCAGGTTGTGAACATCAGCTTCAATGTGACTGGGCGGGAGGCTCAGCTGGCTGTGAGGAACAAAAAGGGCCAAAGCCGTCTGTGGGGACTCGTCATCGACACTGGGGAGTATTCACGTGGCTTCTATCAAAACTGGGTTGAGTTCCTCACCATGACAGATTCTTTTATGTCATTTCACTCCAGTCCCACAGACTTAGTCTAGTTAGTCTTTCTTTCTAACACATTTCACATCAGCTCTACACTGGACCTTGAGCCCACTGCTGTGGCATATGAACCTGACAACAGTTTTAGTTAAAAAAAATAAAATAAAAGCTTGCAGTGGAAATGTAAAGGTTCTTTTCTTTTAAAGAAAAAAAAAGCACTGATTGATGCATGTTTTAGAGTTAGAACTTGCTGCACAATTATTTTCCTCATGATTGCCATTCAGTTTAATACAATTTTGTTAATCCTAAGGGGAATCTATAATAGCTGTAGGTAGGAGGGATTTTCTGTATCAGTCTGTGTTGCACCGGATCTGGAGAAGCCTCTGACTGAACACACTCTATTATTGTTTACGTAACAATCTTCTCAGATGGTTTTCCTTACATCGGAAACCTTGAACACTTTGACTGTATCATCTGATTGAATCATCTCAGTAAAGTGCCTCCAGGTGACATTTTGGAAATTGGAGCTTTAAAAATAAACTGAATTCAATAGAAGAAATAATATAAAGGTGAATTTATAGGAATTCTTGAAAAGGTACAAGTCCTATTATTTAACATTTATACCATTCAATTATTAAATGAAGCTCTCAGTTAATAAAAATACCCTTTAGTAGTAAATGGGGCCAATCATATATAAAGAGAGAGAGTAGAGTGTATGAATAATGATTCCTTTCTGCATTATTTAACATCCATTTTCCTTTTGATCCAGAATTTTGCCTCATGCTTCCATCCATCCTTTCTCTTTTTAACCTTTTTGATTTCTTGTCAAAACAGTTTATTAATAACTTATTTGCTCGATAGATATTTCCCCTTAATTTACCAATGAGTTCATCATTTATTGTCTCTTCCACTTACCTCAGCAGATATGAAAAAGACTGAATAGTCTGTCCTCTGCTGCCCTCCTCAGGCCACTTCTGTTCTTCCAATAAAAATTCTCAGGAACTGTCCTACAGCAAGGAACAGCGTATCACCAAAGTGAATACACCCCTCACATTCCTGCAGGTACTTAAGTACCGTATATCTTTTCATGGGGCAACACTGAATACGCATCACTTTAAAACAAAGAGAAATAGTCTTTGTGCAGCTTATACAAAAGTCTAAATGTATTTCCTCAAAACAACAAAAACATTTGGCCATTAATAGCCAAAACCCTGGAAACAAAAGTGAGTACACCCCTTGGTGAAAGTTCCTAATGTGTCCATATTTTGTGTAACCACCGAGTTTACCCGAGCTTCCATCACCTTTACCTGCAGTCTCTTCAGGAAAGCAGTGGTTATCCTAAAGATGTGTTTGGGGTCATGCTAGAACACTGCTCAGCGGCCCACTTTCTGAAGGGAGGGGATGCTACTCTGCTTCAGTATTTCATAGTACATGTTTGAGTTCATGTTTCCCTCAATGAAATGTAACACCCCAACACCTGCTGCACTCATGCAGTCCCAGACCATCACATTCCCACCACCATGCTCGACTGTAGGCATGATACACTTATCTTTGAACTCCTCACCTGGTTGTTGCAACACATGCTTGAGACCACCTTAACCAAACATAATCTTGATTTTATGAGATTTTAGGACATAGTTCCAGTAATCCATTTGCTGACTTTAGGACATGTTTACAAGCTTTCTTGCGTACAGATTTCAGAAGAGGCTTCCTTTTGTGGTGACAGCCATACAGACCAATTTTATGAAGTGTGCGGCATATAGTCTGAGCACTGACAAGCATAAACCTCAACTATTCAATCTCTGCAACATTGCAAACAGTGATCCTGAACCTATCAAAGACAGCATTTAATCTTGGCCCCGGTGCTCCAGTTTCAGGGTGTTGGCAATATAGCACAGCCATCTCGTGCAACAATTCCTCTTTAAAGTTCATTGCCACATTGGAACTGCTAGTGACCAATATGCGAAAGTGGGAGAGCTGTACTAGAAAACTGAACACACCTGCTACCTATGCATGACACATTAACTAGTCACATGAAATGTTAAAAAGAAAAGGACAAATGGTGCCCAGTTTGACATTCGGGGGTGTAGTTTCTTCAGGGTTTACTGACTTTTGTTGCTAGTGGTTTGGATATAAATAGCTGTTTATTGCATTCATTCGAGGAAACAATGCATTTTTACTCTTATTTAAGCTGCACACACACTAGTTTCCTTTGCTATCAAGTGACATTTCTTTTCCCATAAAAAGATTTACTTCAGTATCTGCAGAAATGTGAAGGGTGGAATAACTTTTATGATACACTGTACATACAAAAGCTGTAAGCAATTTTCTATTCTATACTTATAAACAGACACATACTAACCGTTTTTTTCTAAGTGCCTGACACTAAATCAGACTAGACTTATGCTGCTTTTTGGTCTTTAAATCAAGAGGAACAAACTTGCTAAATGCAAAATAACAACTAAGTGAGCATTATAATTCCACAAGCTTACATGCTATTCCATTAAAAGTTTTGAGGAAACCAAATATGGTTGTGCAGTAATATAGCTTGCGCTTTATGTTCTTTTCATTAGGCTTGACAACAAGAGTAGCATCCATTTGTCCAACTCTATGATGGTGGAGGGATGAGGGCAACAGGTCCAATAGGGCAATGTGAATGCTGCCTGAGCACAGACCATAAGAATGAACCCAGAGCTTGTTGCCATGAACTGGTTTTAAAAACTGGGAAGGAAAGACAGGATGGCCCTTCTAAATTCCCTTGACAAAGAAAATGTATTTCTAATTTTCTCCAAAAGCAACCGCTTCTGTTCACGACAGTAAATGCCGTTGTGAGGCAGTCTGTTGCAGCTGCAAGGTTTTGCAAGAGTCAGCTTTCATAACTGCAGTTACATAACTTTTTGTTTTTGGCACAATCTCTAATTATTTTGCTTTTTATATTGCACAGCACACATGTTTAAACTGGTAAGGCACACATGCGCAAAGACTCTGAATTCCTGTTGTTTGTTGTGCATTCATAGCCCTGGAACAAAATCCTGGGGGAAAAAAAGTCTTTCATTTTTTTGGACACAGAAGTAACATAAGATGACTTAAGAATGTTTCCTATTTTCCTAATTCATATGGATGAAATAGCCTTTTGTGTTTATTATTTTTTTTATGTTTTATCATTTGATTGATCGTCTGTGCCTTCTAATATGATTATGTCTAAACTTGATATTCCTAGAAAGGTTGACGCCTTCTGGGAGTTCTCAGTGGCCTGATCTCTATGTTTTTGCAGCTACTTGTTTTTAACTGCCCTGAAAATATCTTCAGTGAAATGCAGCTGTTTGGTAATTAAGGGTCTGCTAGATTTCTTTTGTTATTATTATTTTTTTTTTTTTGCAAAGCAGCCATTTCTCTAAATTTCCATTAAAACCTTCTAATTTATTTGATATACTAGTATTGTGTAAAAGACAATCTGAGGCTTCCCTCTAGCCTTTTGAGTATTTGCAATAATTGCTACTGCTACTTCACAGATGGTTGCATCGGTGAAACATAGCCTATTTTATTTTTTTGCATTTATAGCTACATTGTTTTTTTTCTTCCACTTCATAAATCAATTCCCATTGATTCAATCTTTAACAATCTAATTCTATAGAAAAAAAAATGAAAAAAATAAACCACATCTTCATCTTTAAGATATGCATTTACTTTAAATTCATGACTATAGTTAACAGGTGGTGTATTATTATTATTATTATTGTTTTTTTTTTTTTTTTTCAAATAATGCTGCTTTTGATTTAAATGCCTGATGCCTGTAGGATCTTTGGAATAAAATCATCAAATCCTATTTGGGTTGTTTTTTGTGAGTTAATACCAATGTAAATTAGTATTAAATCAGATTTCAAAATTAAATTGTAAGGACTTTGTATCTTGACAGACTTTTTGATTACTGCAATCATCATATTGCCATCCAATTAAATGGTTAGAAATTGTATGAAGATAAAGCTGGTGATTTGCACCCCAAAAGAAAGCTATTCTTGCAGCTCAGTCTCCTCTCTTCACTTTTCAATTGTTGTGGACTAGTTTGTTGACCTGTCCTCCTCTTGTTGATGAAGGTGCTTACATGGCCTCTGCTGCCGTCGTCTGTGCAATATGTTAGGGTTTTTTTTCTGTGTTTTTTGCTCCTCTGTCTTTGCTTCATGGTCTCAGCATAGGGTCGCCCACTGACATGTACCACCCACAAACTCTTTCTTTCGTTTTAAAAAGAAAAGGAAAGTGATGGCTGATTTCCAATCACATGTAAAGCCACCTTTTGCTGCAGAGAAAAATGTTGGTTCTTTTGGACCATGTCTCTCTGAGACTGACACATCTAGAGATTTAAATTTTTCTCATATTCCAAGAAAAAGTTTGGTTAGATTGGATTAAATGTGTCCCTGAACATTCATTCATTCATTCATTCATTCATTCAGTCATTCATTCAAGTCTTACCAGATAATTCAGGTTGAATTTAGGTCTAAGCTCTAACTGGGTCACTCGGACACGTAAATAAGCTTGAACAGAAACCAGACTCTGGGATCTCTGGCTGAACGTTTAAGTTCATGGTCTTGGTGGAAGGTAGACCTCCTCACCAATCTGAAGTATTATACAGCCTTTTACAGGTTTTCCTCCAGGACTGCCCTTCATATAGCTTCATCTTCGCCGTTTGTCTTAGGAAATGCTTCCAGACAGCATGATGATGTTCAAGGTGCTAGGTAGTTTTTGTTTTTTTCCTGACACATATTGATGCATATAATTCTAGTATCAGAGTCGAGAATTTATTTATCGACAAAAAGGTATTAAATTTTTCTTGCACTTCACTTTGCAATATGACACTTTGTGCAAAAAATAAAAAACAACAATCCCAAGAAAGTGCAGAGATTTTAGTTTTACATTACATAAAGTTGAACACCTCACAGAGTATTAACACACTTGCAAGGCATCCTGTTTGATTGGACTGTATAAGAATGAATTTAAATGGTTGGAGCAGAATTTAATCCATATACATGGACATGAATTAAACTTCTTTATTCTTTTTTGCAGAACAATGATAATATATTTTCTGTGATTTAAGGCTGTATGAATAAACTTATCTGAGCAAAGAAAAAACTGAAAGTATTGTTTTGTGCAAAGCCAAAGCCATGTAAACAGCTCAATAATTTTTCATGGTTTTGTTTACTTAGTCTTATGAAGTGTATTTTAAATGTAGAAAATGTGTGCTGTAAACCCTTTTCGTTCATGCAGACACATTTAAATGTTCCTGCTGACAATGAAATCAACATTGGTGGCTTTTTGGCCACAGCCCTTTTCTTCTCTTTACATCCTTTAAACACTCAAAAAAAAAATTTTCTTAAACATTTTTGGTTTCTGTAATGAAACTGTTATAAATAATGATTTAGTATGGATCAATTTCCTTTATATATATATATATATATATATACACTCACCGGCCACTTTATTAGGTACACCTGTCCAACTGCTTGTTAACACTTAATTTCTAAGCAGCCAATCACATGGCGGCAACTCAGTGCATTTAAGCATGTAGACATGGTCAAGACAATCTCCTGCAGTTCAAACCGAGCATCAGTATGGGGAAGAAAGGTGATTTGAGTGACTTTGGTGGACTTTTGGCATGATTGTTGGTGCCAGAAGGGCTGGTCTGAGTATTTCAGAAACTGCTGATCTACTGGGATTTTCACGCACAACCATCTCTAGGGTTTACAGAGAACGGTCCGAAGAAGAAAAAACATCCAGTGAGCGGCAGTTCTGTGGGCGGAAATGCCTTGTTGATGCCAGAGGTCAGAGGAGAATGGCCAGACTGGTTCGAGCTGATAGAAGGCAACAGTGACTCAAATAACCACCCGTTACAACCAAGGTGGGCAGAAGAGCATCTCTGAATGCACAGTACGTCGAACTTTGAGGCAGATGGGCTACAGCAGCAGAAGACCACACCGGGTGCCACTCCTTTCAGCTAAGAACAGGAAACTGAGGCTACAATTTGCACAAGCTCATCGAAATTGGACAATAGAAGATTGGAAAAACGTTGCCTGGTCTGATGAGTCTCGATTTCTGCTGTGACATTCGGATGGTAGGGTCAGAATTTGGCGTCTACAACATGAAAGCATGGATCCATCCTGCCTTGTATCAACGGTTCAGGCTGCTGGTGGTGGTCTCATGTTGTGGGGAATATTTTCTTGGCACTCTTTGGGCCCCTTGGTACCAATTGAGCATCGTTGCAACGCCACAGCCTACCTGAGTATTGTTGCTGACCATGTCCATCCCTTTATGACCACAATGTACCCAACTTCTGATGGCTACTTTCAGCAGGATAATGCGCCATGTCATAAAGCTGGAATCATCTCAGACTGGTTTCTTGAACATGACAATGAGTTCACTGTACTCAAATGGCCTCCACAGTCACCAGATCTCAATCCAATAGAGCATCTTTGGGATGTGGTGGAACGGGAGATTCGCATCATGGATGTGCAGCCGACAAATCTGCGGCAACTGTGTGATGCCATCATGTCAATATGGACCAAACTCCCTGAGGAATGCTTCCAGCACCTTGTTGAATCTATGCCACGAAGAATTGAGGCAGTTCTGAAGGCAACCCGTTACTAGCACGGGGTACCTAATAAAGTGGCCGGTGAGTGTATATATATAAAAAATTTATATAAATTGCTTTAAGAATCTTTGTCTGTTTATTATTCAAATGAATAGTGAAGTCATCTTTTACTGGATTTTAAACCCAAAAATAAACATTAATGCTCCTCAACTGTCCACCTCAGCTCAGCACAAGTTGAGGCATCATTAGGAATCAGTTTGCATGAGCAGGTTTGTTTGTCTGCCTCACAACTGCTGACAGACGAGTTTGATTCAATGGTCCCAGCCAGAGAAAGCACTGGAGGACAGGCTTGTTTACCAATCCTGGGTGGGGGTTTTTTCCTTCCTTTTTTGACACATAACTCAACTAAATAATACTTCTACAGTTTAACTGAGGGTAAATGAACATGTTGGTGCTTGTCTACCCCATAACCCCCTACAGCTATGTCCTAACCTTGGGGTTGTAAATCTGTACATGTGTTTGCCTGAAGCTTCACGTGTTTGAACCCAGCCCAGGGTTTGTGCATGTGTGTGTGGATGATGGAGATGAAAAGGTACACCCCCCCCCCCTCTCTGCTATATAAGCAATCATCAGGCAGATTGTTCAACATCAGCCCTGCAGACCTTCATCCAGCCTCCAGGAATCATACCATCTCTTCAGCAGCCATGAGTCCACTGCTCGTCCTGCTGGGAGCCACGCTCTGCGCCCTGACGATGTCTAGTGAAGTAGTGCCTCAGGCAGACTTCAACTTACAGGGGGTGAGAGACGTTACACTATCAACTATTTTTATACAAATTATCAATACAGAATGTTTTATAAAAACACTCTAAAGGTGTTACTGCAAAGATCTGCAGGTTGATCTTCTGTATTATGTATATGTAATAGTAATATTTTAGATTTCTTTTGGAATTAATCAGTTTTATATTCTTTTCTCTCTTTTTTTACTCAAGACATAATAATAATAAAAAAAAATTATTCTGAAAGTACTTCATACAATTATCAGCCAGGAAACTTATGACATTTTTTTTTCTTTTATCAAAAATCAGATCAAAGCTTCCAAATATTCTATGCATCAATGAATGTTTGAAAGCACAAAGTTCCCAAAAAAAATAAAAGAAAAACACATTATTCAGTGTTTACTTCTGTGTTATTGATTGATTCAAGCACAGATTTATGACATTTATCACTAATTTAATATTTAGTTAATAAAAAGTTCATGGGGGGGCACTGAAACTATTCCAGTCAGTGTTATTGGTCTTAAATCAATTTGTGATTGTTACCCAGTTCAGTGTTGGGGGTAAATTAACAAGCTGGACTGATGATAAAACAAATATATAATTTGATGTCATTCTGCACTGCAGAACAAGACACATGAAATAAAAAAAAAAGTAATTACGTAGGCTTTAATGCAATGCCTTAAATTTTAATAACTGGTATTCAAAGTAGGTTGTAAACATTTTAGAATAAATATAGATATGATTTAACTTCTAAATATATATATAAATATAAAAATATTGCATTTAAATATAACGATAATAGATTAATAATCCCATTGATAATGGAATATGTATAAATTATGTCAAATTCACATATATGTGTTTCCCTAATGCTCCTTTTTTTATGGAACATTTCAATAATTTTAAACTTCTCTAAACATTTTTTTATTCAACATTAATTAAATAATTATTCTATCGTCTATCTGGCACAGCTGAAGCAGAACTTTATATATAGTTTAAAAACTTTAAATACACCTTATGGTTAAATGTTATTTAGAAAAAGGTCATTATTTGTATTAACTGACACATTTATGAATAATTAATACATATAAAACATGCATAGTATTCAATTTATTACACTGTCATTAGACAGTAAGTTTCATTCATAAAAATCTCAAAGTGTATTCTGCCTAATTTGTTATTCAGAAACACCAATGCACTTTGGGGGCTCCCAGCTGGCCCCTGGGGGCTTTAGGAATGACTTTTATTTTATGTCTTAGGCCAACTCTGTTTAGGGGTAATATTAATGGAGAACCCAAAAAATTCAACCTAGTGATGCACAAAAGCAATTGACCACTGTCTAAAGGCAAAAAAAACATCTTAAGGTTATTTAGTATCCTGCTTTTACCGTTTGTCTCCATAGATAGCAGGGAAGTGGTACCTTATCGGATTTGCAACCAACGCCCAGTGGTTCGTGAAACGCAAAGCTACAATGAAAATGGGCACTGCCATGCTAAACCCAACTGCAGAGGGAGACTTGGATATTTCATACGCCAGTCTCAGGTAAGTGTGAGTGAACAGAGAGCTGAATTTAGAAAGTAAAAGATGATTAAGTTTTAATTTCTTTGCAGCTCTGATGGTTCTTGCTGGAGAAAGAACAGCCTGGCCAAGAAGACAGACACGCCTGGGAGGTTTACATACACTTGTCAGCGTAAGTGCAATGTGCACGCCAATGTAACATGGTATGAACAGCCCCATATTAACCCATTGTTGGTTTCAGGTTGGGGGAGTGAGAACGACATGCGTGTGGTGGATGTCAACTATGAACAGTATGCACTGATCTACACCACAAAAAAGAAGGCTGGAGAGCTCACCACTGTCACCAAACTTTACGGTACAGTTTTGATTCTATAGCCACGTTTCATGTTCCTTTTAGCAGCAGATTAATCTATTCTGCAAATCCAGGCCGTGAAGAGGAAGTTGGAGCTGAGGTGATGGAGAAATTCAGACAGATGTCCTTGGAGGCCGGCGCTCTGCCTGAAAACATTGTTTTCCTTCCTAAACAACGTAGGTTTACATAACTGAAGGTTCTTTTTTTTGGTCCCAAAATATTAAAGCCATGGAAAAAACTAATTAACTTCATCTACTTTGCATTCTTCAGCTGAGTGCCCAGCTGCCTAATTTTCCTTCTCCGCTCATCATGTCAGAGATGCAAGCTGCAGATCGTCAGCATTACTGTGGAAAGATTCATCCAGCATATCTACTTGCATAAAAATCTTCAACCACTCTGCTTTTCCATTTACCTTTGCACAAACTTTGAACTCTGCTGGCAAAATAAAACAACATTTAAAATACTTTGTTTTATTATCATTTTTTAACAAATACGCAGACGTACATCCATAACAACACAGTTCGGATTTCCTTTTCATCAAGTGTTTACATCTACACGCTTTGTACAGGTCTGTATACAAAACAATAATTTACGTCCCATAGAAGTCTAGTTACACTTAACTATACAACGAGTTGTAAGTGAAATAAATATAAAAACAGAAATGATCACAGGTGTTGAAAGATCTTGAAAAGCCATAATATGCGTACACCACCAGCATCTGAAATTTGCATCTAGAAAGAGATACATCTTCCCTTTTCTACTAGCAAAAGTAGATCTGATGGTAGAGAACAGTTCAGTCCATAGTTCCATGTTCTGAAGCACCACATGTAGGATTCCCAACATTTAGACATTTCACTCAAATCATCTTTAAAAATATCTGGTTTCTCTCCTTTGTGAGAATTCATGGATTCGAAAAACAGTAATTTTGGGCTTCTCCAATAGATGCAAACAATTACAGACAAACAGAAATATCGGACATAAAGTAAAGCATTGATTGCACATCAATTTATGTGAATATGAGAGCAAACAAATCGCTTCCATACTGTGTCCACTTCTTTTACAGGTAAATGTTAAGATTGTGAGGGACTCCTGAAGCCCAGAATGATTTTTTTTCTATTATTTGACGCCCTTCTGTTTTTTGTTACCACAACAAAAGCATTATGTTACATATTGGCGGGTTTAAAGCACCAGAAGGCAACAAAAAAAGGAGATTTTCTAAGTCTTCCTTCTCTTTCCCCCAAACAAACAAACAAACTCAATTTCACAAGTGCTACTTAGTACATGTGGCAAACCAAATCTCTGTGGTGTTCAATGCATATTTTAACACAAACATTTTGAAAAAATTACACTTTGATTTTAAGACAAATAATGTGGACCGACTTTAACTGAGAACTGATTGCGACTTGCCAAATCCAAAAAGAAGTTTTACAAAGAGACAAACTGCCATGCACACAGTCACCAGCAGGGGACATGCAGTTAAAAAGTGCAAGTCTATGAAGAAGGGAGGGAGGGAGGGAGCCAACAATGTCAGAGACTTAATGGTATGTACATGGGTATACATCTGCTAAGAAACAAGAGGATCAGAACGAGCTAAAAACAACAGATTGGACTAAAGTAGAGTAAAACCACCAGACTGTTTCTGACACTGTGAAAGGACTCGGTTGGGTGATGTAGGTTTTTTTTTATGTTGGTCATTGTTCTGGCACAGTATTTGGCTCCGTCAGAGTCACTCTGCCTGCACCACGTCCTTGTGGTGACGCATGATATGCTGGTTCTTTTCCGAAGGCCGTCGGAAACCTTTGGAACAGATCTCGCAGCGGTGAGGGTAGTCCTTTGTGTGAATGGAGATCACGTGGCGCTTAAAACCAGAAGCATCCCCGGTGCTGTAGTCGCAGTACTGGCACTGGTATATTCTTTTCTCTTTTTGTCCTTTGCCGATAACAACAGTCACACTGCTGGCTAGGCTGGCTGCACTGACCCTGGCAGGCGGGCCGGAGCCGCCCGACCCACTAGGTGCAGACTTTTTAGGTGCCGCAACGGGAGTTTGCACCTCTGTCCTTTTAACTTCACTCTTTTCAGGTGAGGCCTGCTGCTCTTTTGTGTGGACAGATAAAATGTGGCGGCTGAGAACGAAGGGGTCTGCGATTTTGAAGTTGCAGTGTCGGCACTGGTGGAGTTTCTTAGTGCGGTGAGAGACAGAGTGTTTCTTTAGTTCAGATGGCCGATGGAAGCCCTTCCCGCACACAGCACATTTATGTGGATAGTCCTTGGTATGAACAGATATGATATGACGTTTCAGGTCGCTGGAGTTAGAGCTTTTGTGATCACAGTGGGCACAATGGTGGGTCTTATTTTCCTCGTGAGTCAGTCCGTGCTGCATCAACTCCTCCTCCTCTGCAAACGTCTGGAAACAGCGCTCACACTTGTACGGCATCTCTTTGCTATGCTTAGTCTTGATGTGTGTTTTAAGATTAGACGAATCGGCTGACTTGTAGTCGCAGTACATACAGGAGTAAGGCTTCTCACCAGTGTGCGTGCGCATGTGTTTCTTCAGCTCCGAAGGATGCCGAAAACCCTTCCCACACTCCACACAGATGTGAGGGAAACTTTTGCTGTGGACGGCCAACAAGTGTCGATTGAGCAGACCCTGCTCCGCAGTTTCATAGTCACAGAACTTGCACTTGTGCATCTTAGTGGGTGGAGGAGGCGGCTGGGCTTTGGGCTCCCTGTGGTGGTGCTGCAGCCTGTGTGAGAACAGAGCCCCCTGCTGGTGGAACTCCTTACCACACATTTCACACTCGAAGGGAGCTTTGCTGCTCAGTGCATGAACCTCCATGTGATTGTGGAGGCTGGCCTTCTTGTTGGTGGTGAAGTCACAGTCTGTACACTGGTACTTTTTACGGGTCAGGACATCCTGGTGGTGATTCTTAGTGTGTCGCTTCAGGAAACCCCTCGACTTGAACTTCTTACCACAAAGCATGCAGGGATAAACTGTCAGCGGCTGGCCGTACGGACCGATGATGATGGCTGGAAAGAAAAACAAAAAAACATTGTCATTTTCTTCTTTAGTTAAGTCCCAACAAAAAAAAAAAAAAAATTTTTTTTTTTGCTGGGTCAATTACCTAATTTCCAATAAATTGAAATACATTTTATGTTTATATTGTCACAGTTCTAAAGATAAAGGAGCCAAAACGTTGCAGGTAAATGTATATTTAGTTGTTTGCAAATCTTTCTTTTTTTAACCTCTTAATATCCACCTCATTTTGGGAAATTCTTGCCTATTTTGCATACCCAAATGGAAAAGCAATTAACTTAGGACATGTAAGCCCAAATTACATGTGTGATACATTATTTGAAACCAAACACCTTTTAGTTTCTGAATATATACATAAAAATTGGGTCAGTTAAACACCCAAGCTGCATCAAGCTCAAGCTGCATCAGTTCAAACAAGACTTTTTTTTTCTTCTCAAAAATAATGTCTGTTTTGAACAGCAGTTGTAAAGACATGCTTGCTTGTTGCGGCTGCTTTGTAATGTTTACATTTTGACATGCTGCTATATCTGTATTAAATGTTATTTGGTGCTCGCCATTTTCATAACTTTTCATGAATAGTGGAGAATCTAAGCTTTCCAACGATGTCTAAGATGTCTCTAATGTTAAACATTTTATCAGTGTAATTTTCATGCATTCTGAGTTATTATGTGTAAACGCTTTAAAACGGTGGGTTTTTAGAGGTTAAATATATGCACAGTAAATGAATAGTGAAGGAACATTTATTGAAACTGTGATACCTGTTGCATACATTGATAAAGGCTGCAGCTATCAATTTTAGTAATTAATCAACCCTAGCTTTTAATTTCTTTCATTTAAAAGGACACACATTAAATAGTGCACATTTTAAATGCATTGCAAACCTTAAAACACTATTTGCAGAACAAGTAAATTTAATCAATCTATTAGGGATGGGCAATATATCATGATGTTTTTTAAGCTAAGATAAAAAAAAAAGTTAATGTTTGTATCAAGATGGCCCATTTTACAACTTTTATGAATACTGGTGGGTTATTTTTCAGGCATTTCCAACATGATCTCATGTTTAGCTACAGTTGTTTGTTAGAAAACATTCTAGTGAGAGACTTGGGACAAACCTTTAGGTCATAGGTGTGTTATTTAATTACCTTCTTAGCAAGCAGCCAAGTTCTGCAAAGTCCTGATTCAGATGTGTTAATATCTGAAAGGTGCGGGCCACCAGCCCTAAAGGACTGCAGTTTTACACCCCTGGATTAAACGTTAAGGCGTGAACACACCGGCTGCGTGCGATTTTTTTTTTTTTTTTATCTCTGACCAGATTTTTCTTCTATGTCACACTGACTGCGTACAGAGAGGTTTCGACTAGGCAGGGTGGGCACATGTGCACAGATATTTTTCCCTTCTGTCTCTGCTATACACCAATTAAAACAATTTCCCACATTTGACTTGGACGGATTATGAAAGTTATAAAAAATAAAATAAAAACCACCGGCACAGCTATAAAGTAAAGCCCCACTTACTGAGTCTGTGCAGCATGTCAGAACAGATCAGATACAGAATACAAAAAAAAAAATCCTATATTAAAAACATAATGAGGTCTAGGTCTAAAGAAAAGAAAAAAAAAGACAGCAAGAAACGCTGTGGGGCTGTTTATATGTTTACTGAGGCAGACAGCTGATTATCAGAGAGATAGCTGAATGTTTTTCTTTTTTTCATAAAAAGGAGAGAGATACACCGTGCTTACCTGATCTGTCTCCCCCTTGTTAAGTTGTTTTTTTTATGAGGCTCAAAGAGGATTACTATTTTACTCTATGGGTTTTTTTCTCCTCCCGCTTTTTTTTTTTTTTTTTTTTTTTTTTTTTTTTTTTTTTTAAGGCGAGTGATAAATTGTGCTTTCTGTTCCTCGTTTTTTCCAAGGCTCAAAGAGGATCCCTATCAGTTTTCTGTTCTCCTGAACTCCTATCATGGGTATTCTTTTTTAATGCTGAATTGTTTATGCACGAGTCTCCAAACTGACTATTTCCCCATGTGATTAACAGACTCAATTTAGCATTTTCCCCCAAAGCCGGTGTGTTTTACTTTATAAACATGTCTCATTTCCTGTCGGGCCCATTAAATTGCTGCTGAATTACTGCGTAGTCTGACTGAAATAGACCTGGGGTCTATCTCAGTCGGACCTACTGGGCCCCCTTGCATCAAATCGTGTTGGGTGGGATCATTCCCAGTGGCTTCCAATGAGCCACAACCTTGTCCGACAGGATTTTCTGTTGGATCGGACGCAAAATCGGATTCGGTGTGTTCTGACCTTAAAGCACGTTTCCACAGGAATATAGAGTAGTGGGAGTGATCTTCTCTGAAGAGAAACGGGGATAGAGAGTCGGGGGGAATGCCTCTCTTCCAAATGTGATCTCACAAAAATGGTAAGAAAAAAAAATTCCAAAAAACAAAAAAAAACAGGCAGGCTACTTTTACTCAACTGAACACATGTAAGCATTTTGAGTTAGGGCAAATTATTTCAATTCCTAATATCACTAAATGTCCACAAGTTTAAAAGGCAACATAAGGACATAAAAAAATAAATAAATAAATAATAATCAGGGTGTGCTAGAGATATTATCCTCTTCAGGATGCTTTTTTTTTTATACCTGTCTGGACCTGCCGATGTTCTGATCGTCTCTTATTCTTGGTGCGTTGCCTATTGATTTCATCGACCCCGTCTGATTCATCGATGTGTAGCAGCGCACTGGCTGCACCGTTTCGGTTTTCACAGCCCTCGCTGTCCTCTATACCTTAAAGACACACAAAACATAGTTGTTGTTTTTTTTGCCAAATCAAAAAAGCAAAGGTTATTGTTCTTAATACGCCATTTAGATTTCAAGCTAACTGGATCCAGCAAACTCACCATGGTTTCCTTGATTGTGGTGTGAATCCCCGACAGACATGTAAACCATCTTCTCTCTGAGAGTTTGGCCCGTAGATTCTGTTAGTGCAACGCTCTCTGCATCTCCATCACTGATGTCAACCGATTCTCCTGTAAAGGGAAATATTTTCATTATAAGTTATAATATTTTGATTTTTAAGAAAACACCAACAAGGAAAAAAAAAAAGAAAAAAGCTTGACTCATACCCATGTCGTCCTCTCCTGAATCAGCCTTGAAGATGTACACTTTAATCACCTCTTGTCCGTCTTCATCCTTCTCCACCTCCTGATCCTCCACAGCTCCTTCCACAGTTACCTCTGTTCCATCCTCAGACACCATTTTCCCAGCTTCATCCACTAGTTACATAATGAATACAAAATAAACGAATGAATATCAAACTTTAAAAATAGTGAACCATTTATTTTATTCCTTCCCATCAAAGGTCCAAAAAATTTGAAATATATAGCTCAATATGAGAACCTTATTTTTTTGTTTAATGTTTGATTTTAACTGATTTGTTAATTAGTAAAAAAATAAAAGAAACTACACTGGGAGTAATCGGATCTGAACATCAAAGAAGCCTGAAACACTATAACTATTAAATGCAAAGCAGAGAAGTAAACGTACAGGATATCATTAGATAGTCTCCACAGCCATCTTGGTCATCCTCCTGCTGCTCTGGGTCCAGACCATCTTCCGGGATGTCTCCCATGGCAACGCCTTCCTCTTCGCCCTCTAGAGCCATCACACAGGTTTCTACAGCAACATCTTCATCTTCATGCACATACTCAGAAACCACATCTTCAACTGCATCCTGGATGACTAGCTCCTCTGGGGCAAACCTGTGAACTGCCATGCCTTCACCCTCACCTTCTGACACCAACACAGTCTCTTGAAGCTCCACAACAAACTCCTGCCCACCGGCACCACCGTCATCTGGAAGAAGACAACCAGTTAGCAGGAGATCTACTTTTACATCCGGAAAAAAAGACTACAACAAAATAAACAATCATTAAAACATTATTCAAATCAAAAACTGCGAAACAAGCTTGTCCACTGACCCGATCCGTGTATTATTATTTTAGGCTCTTCAGCATGTATTGCAAGCCCGGTGACATCCTCATCCATTGTCCTCGTACTGCATTTGTTACTGAGGAGCTAAAAGCGAAACAAAAGGAGGTTAGATTTTAGCATGACAAAAATGTTTGGCTGAAAAAAAACAAAAACAAATTACCCGACAGTATCAGAAATTCTTTTAAAAAAATTTCACAACATCCTTTTTGAATACAAATGATTTATTCAAGCAGTACTGAATCCAATTTCCCCGGTTTAACAGGAGTTGTTCTGATTTGAAATGTCTACTGGCATGATTTTTTCACTTGCTAACGCATTTGCACATCAGGCAGAGCTCTGCTTAGACGCTGCAATGCCCAAAGTCGGTCCTTAAAGGAAGCCGTCCTGCAGGTTTTAGAGGTTTCCCCGCTTCAGCACAGCTGATTTCATTGATGGCTGATCAACAGGCTTTCGCTGAACTGCAATCATCAGAATCAGCCGTGCTAAAGCAGGGAAACCTTTAAAACCTGCAGGAGAGCAGCCCTCAAGGACTGACTTTGGGCATGCATGCTCTATGGGGTCAGGGCCCCCTTGAATATAACAATAGGAAAACACTGGTAATATTTCACAAAAATTATATGAGCTATCATGATCGTTATCCCCCAGAGGAGATATTATGAAGCAAGATTAGAGTTTCATTGAAGTAACTTTTGGTTTAATAGACACATTTCCACCAAGGCTTTTTAAGCGCATTTTGCATTATCGCATTTAAAGGGCTTGATTTAAAAAAAATAAATAAAATAAAATCTACTAAAGTTTTAAAATCCACTAGAGATGTTTTGTGTTTTATTTTAAAGACTAAATATGCTGAAAAGAAGATAGAAACATATTGGTGAAATAAGTTTCGATATGGCAAAGGTTTACCTCACATTTTCTCTCTTTACATCGCAGGTTTTAAAGAGGAGGTACCATAGCCTATACAAGCTGTTATGATAAAGTAATATTCAAATGGTTGGAAACGTGTAATTGAGATTTTCTACTCTTTTGACATATTAAAGGTTTCTTAAAAATTTGGATGACATCTGGATGGAAACATGGCTAATGATTGTCAACATATGGAAGATGATTCACTCCTGAATTTGTCTGTTTCTAAAAAAATGTACTCTGTCAACTATTGGGAAATTGTTCATCTGTCGGACAAGTATGTTTCTACATAAGGCCCCACACCAGATAAAAATACCACCGTGCAACCGACTGTCGTCAAAAAAATAAAACAACTCTACCAAATCCACTGATATGAATAAGGTAAATCTCTACCCCTTTTCTTTTTGCTTTTTACAGTCTATATGGATGAGAACTGAATGCATTGTAGTAAAAAAACAAAACAAAAGCAGACTTTAGTTTTGCTGCTTACATGCAATAAATGTCAAAAAAGGATTTAAGATTTTTATATTAAGAAAACCTTTCACTGCCATTTCTAACAGTATATGATATTTTAGCAACAGATTACATTCACACACCTGGTGTTGCATGTATTGGAATGCAACCTATAAAAAAGTTGTAAAACCTAAAATCATGGGTAAATTCAAAATTCTATTTTTTAATCATGCTCAGTAAATTGAGTTTTGTATTATTTCTCAGCTCAACGAAAAGACAAAAAAGAACGGCCGTTTCTAAAGATTACCAAGCAACACTGTCTGGACACGATCAGATTTAGGAGATCCAGAAACTAATGGCCAGAAAAAAAGCTACCCCGTCCTAAAAACTATTATTGGAAAACAGCCCATGAGAGAAAACCAAATATTGCATCAGAGTTATTTGTGATTTTAATATAAAAGGAAAAGGAAAATGCTGAAAAGCAAATGAAAACCCTAATCAATGATAAATATTACAGAATAAAATCTTCAGAAAAATTAAACAAAATTAGACATAAAACATGAGAGCTAAGCTGGTACATAAAGGATAAGTGGCAACACCTGGAAAGAGTCTGCAACTGAGCAGTTTATCGCTTTGAAACACAGGAGGCCTGATCTGTAGAAAGTTTGATCATCTTAAAAGGTAGAAACACATTTGCTCACACAAAGCAGATCTTCAGATGCAGATCAAAATCATTTGGGTTTGCGATTCAGCAAATGGGTGCAACCCTTTTTGTGCCTTCATCTATATGGAAAATCCAATTTGGAAAATCACCAGGAAAGTCAGGTGCAAACTGACACGCAAAAATATCTGTGGTCAATGTTGCCACAAAGAAGGCATTGGTGCATTGACAGGATGGAGAGTTGAGTTGTGATCATGTAAACATATTTGGACTGTCAGAAATAACAGCAGCACAATAAAATGACAGCAGACAATATTTAGACTATTTAACAAAAACAAAACAAAAAAGATTTTCACATAAAAAGAAAATGAAATATAATTATTTTCATTTTATTTTATTACTTTTGTTCATAACACTTACAGATAGCCTACTTGTATAAAGTGCTCTATAAATATTTAGTATTATAATATTTTTTTGTCATGATCTCCATCTGCACCGCTAAGAATTTAAATTTCTCAACTGCCTGTATTCACTCAATCTGATCATTGTAATCGTCCAGAACCAAACTGATTTGCTCCTCTTAATATTTACATAGCAACTTATTCGTACTGAAGATAAAACTCATGTATTGCTCATGTTGCTTTCCAATATATTTTTATATATATTTGAACTTTGTTTCATTGCAACTAACCATCGTTGTTTAAGAAAGAAAAGTTAACTAATAAAGTGTCAAGAGAACAAACATTGGTGATCTTGATTTCTATTTATCAAGCCAAACTTTATATTTAATATAGTATTTTTTTTAAACGATTTTGAAAAAAGGCTGTAAAATTGACACTAGCATTGCTAAGAGTAAAGAAATTCCAATAAACCGAAAAGTGGCTTTAATACAGACATGTCTCATTTGCAAAGGTGAGATCCTGAACTAAACAAAACGATCACTTCATTTCCTAAAGTAAATTTGACTAAGATGACCCTTAAACCCAGAAGTGTAATAATATTATTCACTGGGGAGAATATAAGATTAAAAAAATTTACAGAGTCACAATAAAAAAAAATAATAATAGAAAGCACAGAGATGTAAACAACAACAAAAAAAGGTGAAGCTGAGGTGCCAATTTCCTCTGAATGTACCATCCCCCACCTCTAGGTGGGCAGAAAAGATGACAACGCTATGAGGATGATAACAACAGGACATCACTCTGATTTTCAAATGCATAAACATCTATTAAATCTATTACACGACCCATTAGGTTCACTTTCTTGGTCTTGTATACGAGTCTAAGTCAACACAAAGCCATCTGAGATCAACCATGTCCAGCTGACCGCTAGGGCAACACCAAGCTGATTTCAAATGCAAATTCCGATTGTCAAAAAACAAATTTCTGATTTATAAAAGGTTGATTGCAATAACACAAAAGTATAATATAAGCAACGAACAGAAGTCAGACCAAGTGCTTTGTTTGCAATTGTATTCATGCAGAGATATACAGCTAGCGGAGTGCTAAACACCTTTTCCAAGACCACCGATCACACAAGCGTCCGCCATTTTGTTAGCCTTCTGCTTGACAGAAAGCTAACTTTAACGTAAAAAAAATTGCTCTTTAACGTAGAGGCCGTATTAAATAAAACCACATTTGGGTCAATGTAACTCCATTGCGACTCAGTTAGTTACCGTTCAACAACAAAAAAATAGAAAGCGGTGAGAAAGACACGGTTAACTTTCGGTTTAATGGCTAACTAGCGTCCCTGCTAACAACATAGGCCTCCTTTATCAATCACGGCCTCAATTAGGCCCGGGCCTGAAAAGAAAAGGCCCACCCCCAAGCGGCCTCGCTGTTACATCCAATCATTTAATAAGAAAACGAAATGGAAACAAGTACAAACAGCCATATACGCAATCCGGTAAAGACACAGCCGCGATAAGAGGCGCCCCGGGAGCACAAAAAAGCTGCGTACCAGATTTATGCTGCAGGGATGGCCTCAATCCGGTCCCCGGCTTCCCAGGCCGCCTGGTTCCCCCAGACTCGGGCAGGATTCAGTCGGGAATTTAGTGTGATTTGGGCGGGCCGGGAACGAGCAGAGAAGGAGGGGTGAGGGGGTTGTTTCTGGAACACCGCTGAAAAGCGAAGCAGGACGTCTGGAGCCAGACAGTGTCCTGCTACAGCCCCCCGCTTCTCCAGCTCCGAGGCCGCCGTCAGCACGACACGTCACAGCCCGAGAGCGGCAGGAAAATGCGGAAGAGTTGAGGTGGAAATCACCCGAAAGCTACCAAAAAGGCCACGATGAGAGGATGTCTGTTTGCTGGATTGTGGCAAAACTTCAGCGTGGTCTTTCTTTAGTACAAACTCAAAAGCTTGTGCAGCTTGAGTAAAACTATTCTACATTAAGCAAAAAGTAGTGGGAGGCCCAAAGTCAACTAAAACCATTAGTTTTACAAAAAAAAATACTTTTAAGCTACATCTTTCTCTCAGCCAAAAACTTCATTAAATCTTATTGGTATTATATTAATAGACCAAACAAAAAGAAAACATAAATATATTTAAAAAAAAATGAAAGTTAAATTAAAAAATATATATATCTTAGAAGCAACTGTTGCTGTAAGAACTTTACTTTGTTATAGTTTAAGAATATTCAGATTTGATCGATCAAGTTTGCAGCACATTTTTTAGTCTGGACTGAAATTCTCAATTAGATTTAGATCTGGACTTTGACTAGGCCATTCTAATTCATGAAATATACCTTGAACTACCGTAAACTGATGGCTCTTTTTTTTTTCTCCACCCTAATAATAATAAAGATTTCCAAGGAGTATAAACTTGACAAGCATTTTATAACTGCATCACAACATTTTCAGCACTGACATATATATCTTTGTCAAAGCTTGAGATCGACAGATACAATTATTTTTTTTAAGACTGCTGTTGATACTCGTTATTTGATATGTCTGATTCCTGATATGTGCTGTAAATTTGGAACGCTCAGTTCTTTTGGCTTATATATTTTTTTTCTTCCTCCATTTACATGATAGAAATGACACAATGATAACAAATGTTAGACAAAGTCTCAATTTGAACAAAGCAATACATTATGAAAATATCAAAGAAACATTGTTAACAATGGATAGCAAATGGATGATGCGGCAGTGCATGCACCTTTTATGTGATCCTAGGGCATGGCTGCTGAATGCACAAATGAACTGGGAAATGCATGCACATATCAGAGATGTTAATATAAGAAGAAAAATATTGCCTGGTACATACATTTTATTATCCCCGCAAAGGAGATCGTGTTTTTAGGAGAATTTGTCTTTCTGTATAAAGGATAACTTGAAAAGTTATGAACCGATTTTTTTGACATTGTTACCAGAGCTGCACCTCAGTCCAAGGAACAATCGATTAAATTTTGGATCCCCATCAGGATCCAGGAATTTTTGGAAAGATTCTGTTAATATAGGTTTTAACTTAAGGTGGAAGTCATTATATTTCAAGAGAAATTAGCTACATGGCTGAGTTCTTTTCTAGTTTACATTAAAAAACAACATACTGATTGTTTGATCTGGCAATTACTAACTTTAGTGAAACAAGATGAAAGCAATGTACTTCTGTCCATCATATCTGCTCAAGTACTAAAGGGACACGCTCACAAATAATGGTTGTGTATTGTTTTGGTCTGTGAGGCAGACACCCTGTCTACTTTTAAGGCTAGGCTTAAAACTTTCCTTTTTGATAAAGCTTATAGATAGAGTGGCTCAGGTTATCATGAACTATCTCTATAGTTATGCTGCTATAGGCTTAGACTGCTGGAGGACCTAGGGACCCCTATTTCATCCTTCTGCTTCATTCTATCTAAATTCTCCCTCTCTGCAGAATTAGTTAGTTCAATCTCTAACACTATGCTCTCTCTGCGTTCTCATAGTAGCTTCATATGGTCTGTTCCTGTATGGCTGTGACACCATCCTGGAGAGAAATATCAGCTGTGCTGCTGCCATCAACACCTTTGTTTATAGATGCTCAAGTTCGGCCTGTTCTTCAGTGTAGTCCTGTTTCTCTGACTGTGACTGACTGGATGTGCTCTCTCTGTCCTCTGATGTGGGGGGTGGCTCAGAGCTCGTCTGCCTGGCTGTGTGTTTCCTGGACGGGCCGCCAGTGGAGCTGGTTGACAGTTCTGTATCTTTGCTTCTTTCTGTATGTCTGCTTCTATCTTCTTGAACCCCAGTGAGCCTCAGCAGATGGCTGCTCACACTGAGCTTGGTTCTGCTGGAGGTTTCCCTGTGTTATAAGGGGGATTTTACTCCACTACAAGCATGCTTGTAGCGACAGTGGAGTCAATGAGTCGATGCAATTTACTGATTGTCCTCAGATGGAAAACTTTGAAACAATTTGACTGAATGATCTAGTTGAATAGCAAAGTGTCTTAAGATGACATGTTGTGAATTGGCACCATATCAATAAACTGCATTAAATTGCTGTGTGTGCTGTTGGAACCTGTAATAAGAACAGTTTCTGGCCCCAGTTCAAACTATATTTTATATTTATAGTAGCCAGATTCTAATTTCAGCGAGTAATATTTTTGTAGCTATAACTGGAAACTACGAAATGATGACCTGCTTGTACAAAGAGAACACACCTAAAGAATTGTGGTACAAGAATAGGTGACAATGAAGTAGACAGGTGGGATAATGTCATCCCCAGAAAGCCTGTAGAAAGACCTTACTATGAAATGCATGTTCTCATTTCAGCAGGATTGGAAGAACCAGTGGTTGTTTTAATGTGAAAGAGTGAAACATTTCTTACCACATTTTTGGTCTAAAGAGAAAATATTGCTGAATCCAGGGAATATGTGAGGGTCCTTTTAAAGTATGTGCCCTCATTCTGTAACAAATCCCATCACCATTATACATTACTTAATCGCTCTTGGTAGGCTTGTTAAACTGTCTTATTGAAAGATGGATTAATAACTTTAAAAAGTCCTCAGATCTTGATTAAACTCGAATGATGTGTAATATATTTTGAGGACTTCATATTACACATCATTACCACCCACTGTTGTTCTAATTAATATAGACCCACAGACATTTATGCAATATAACACATTAGTTTTTTTGTACAATTCTCTTCCTAGACAATTCCCTCCTTTTTTCCAGTAACGAACCAATCAAAATGCAGTATTTTTTCACAATTCTAGGGTTGAAATAAATTGCATTGCTTCCTGCAGAAATCAGCAAGCAGAGATCATCAACTCACCACTAACTGCAAAGGCATCAAAGCAATAGAAAAATAGTTAAAGGCACAGCTTTTGGTTTCCCTTTTTCATGCCGCCCTGAACAACTACCCCTAGACCTAAATCATAAACCACCAGAGCCGATGATTGTAAGGGATTGCTGTAGAGTAAACAACAAAACCTTGTCGCTGAGTGATAATCTAGAAAAATTTGTTGTTGAACCAATCTGACTAAATTATCTGATTTAATCGTTTCTGTAAACTGCTTTAATATGACATGTGTTGTTAATTGGCACTATACATATAAACTGAATAAAAATTCATATTTATTGGAGTAACATAACCACATTTCCATGCTGAAGAATATGCTTAAATTATGATTTTGCTTTAAATCAATGCTTGTTAAGCTACAAAACATGGAGACAGTTTGTACCAACTGACATTTGATCTGTACAAAATGTCCTGAAGCGAATAACTTTTTCTGACTTAGAGAGGTGGTGAATTAAATGACCAGTAAAATCTATATAATAAAATGCACCAGTTCCCAAATCAATCAATTAATCTATCTATTGATCTATCTTGAATTCTCTGCTGATTGATACAGAATTGAAGTAAAAAAAAAAAAAGATTCTTACCAACTTAATGAATCATGTTATTTTCAAAATCTAACCGTTAAATGTATAAATGTATTATTCTTGCTTTTAAATTTCTGTTCTGCAGAAAGAGTTGAATCACATCAGTTATGTCTAATTTATATCTAATTTATAACAGTAATACATGTATTTCCTACAATAGCATATTATGCATTTCGATATCTACATTACATTAAACATTTTCAAAATATCCCATTGAGCATCATAGTTTACAAAATCACTCTAAGCATGTATTATTTGTTAAGCAACATATAAATCAACCATGAATTATTTTTATTTTACTTATTTGGTACATGAAATACAACTTGGATAACATGGAGGATATTAGACTAAAAAACAGTTTTCATTAAGAAGCAGTCCATTAATACAAGTTATCTGCTTAATATATGGTGTGAATGAGGTTACTGTTGCAGAATAAGGTAATTATGAATTATATACACATATTACAGCATAGTTATAGTATTGATCTGAGCATTTCATTTTGCAGTCATCTTCAGCAGATCCTCCTTTTGGATCTCAAAGAGACGCCAGCCCTCCTGCGAGGACAGATCAGCTGCACCCCTTCTCTTGTAGAACTCAATAGACTGCTTGTTATTTTCTGCTACAATGAAATGCATACTGCTACACCGGGTCTTTACAGCAATCTGGAGGAAAGAGATTTAAAAAAATGGATATTAAAAAACATATATCAAGCATCTAACACACCTAAAATCAACGTAAATATGTGACTGGTATTAGACACAAGCTGTAAGTGTATATAAAGTGTCTGCACCTCACTCAGCACCTTCAGGATTTGTGAACCAATGCCAAGACCTGGTGAAACATTAAACAGGCAGAGCAATTACAACAGCTTTTGCCAATGTTGCAACACATCTGTAAATTATTACACTTTAGCACCACAGCTGAACTGCTCAACAACTTTACCTCGAAACTCCTGCATGACATAAAAGTCCTCCAAATAAAGAAGCTTTCCGATCCATGGATCATATGTGAAGTAATACATTGCAAAGCCAATTACAGAAAACCCTTGATAAAAGAAACTAGAAGTTACAGACTTTATTATAAAGTAATCTCTTTCAGAATAAGTGAAGAAAGGTGTTTACCCTGTGAGCAGTGATCTCTGGGGACCTCTGCAACCAAGCAGTGGTAAAATGGATGTTCTCCAAATCCATCCTCAAGAAGATCTAAATAAAAGAAAGACATTAAAAGACATTATATATGTCTTATTCTATTTGCAAGAATAGGTTATCGCCTGTTTTGATAATCAGTGAGCTTGTTCACAGCACCTTTTTCAGTGAGCACCACCTTCTCCTCCATCTCTTCAAATTTAGCAAGTTCCTGTAATGGATGAAGACATGCCCTGAATTGAATTTGAAGCAGTGGTAACAAGGAGCGGATAAAGCAGATGAAGTGTTTTACCTTTATGAGACGCAATATATCGGATACATCCTTCGGTTGGGCAGGCCTTAATACAAAGTTGGCCATTTTCTCTTTTTTCCTTTCTTCCCTTTGCTTACTAGTCCTCTAAATGTGAACAAGAGCAAAATTTGTTTCTTCATTCGCTCCTAAGGAGTTCCCCCCCCGGCAAAGAAATAGGAAAACTAGCACATAAGGTTTTGCATGAGCTGCTCTCAGTCTAACAGGATCTGCAGAAACATCCCTTTTATGTATCCCTTAAAGACACGCCTGATTGTAAAGCCACTGTGACGCATATCCTATTTCTCTCTGACTGAACTACTTATTTTACCTTTAATCAACATTATTCGTTTGAATGTCGATCAAAAGAGCTCTAAAATCAAGAGAAATACTATAGTGAGCACAAAAAACCCAGATCTGAATTGACAGTGTTTTATTCCTGTCATTATTAGTTCAATTAAGTTAAGATGTTGTTTAATTAGTAGTTTATGGTAAATAGGTGCAAATATTGTACATTAAGATAAAGTAAAATTATGTTTTTTTTTGTTTTTGTTTTTTACATATGTGTGAATTGCATAACTTAAAAGGGTTTCAGCAGGTAGTAACTGGAAAATGATTTATTTCCTCTCAAGAAAGTTGGGCAGTAGTGCAAGGTCAGTTATTTCCCTTGTTTACTGCTTCCAGACAGTTCAAAGTACACTTGTACTCTAAAGGGAGTATTTTATCCACTAAAGAATATTACTTTCTTCATAGTTCAGCAGGTAAATCTTCAATATCTGTCAATATCTGGTTTATCTGCGTGTAGCCAGTGGATGATCTCCGGGAATGTATTTTTTATTATTGCTGGCAGACATTAGGCATCTCCCTCTTGACTGAAAACATGCAGGTAGGAGTCTCATTTAAGTGGACACTGTTCTCAGTGTGTATGTCATTGAGAAAATTAAAGTAATGGTCTTCATCAAAGGTTGGGTTTTATGCAGTAATGTACATCATGCTCAATATGTTTTTAAAATAACATATTAAAAAAAGGTTTTAAATTAATATTATTATTATTTTTTTTTTACCTTTCATTGCTTTATAACTCCTTTAGTGTTGCTGGGTAAGATTATGTTATCTAAACCGTTTCGTTTCCAGAGAAGAATTAATTAGCCGTTTGTGGGGTAATGACCCAGGAAAAGGTGATGATCGAGCTTAGTGGGAGGAGTTTTCATATTTGGTGAAGGTCCCAGGAAGCCTGACTGAACAATCTGAGTGTGTTTCATCTTTTACTAATAAAAACAAAGGAACTGTGAGGAAACATCGTCAGGATTGGCTAATAAATAAGGAATTCATACTCTGAAGTAGCAGAAAAAAAAATAAAGAGACACAGTAAATGATATAAAAATGTTATTTAAAAAAAACAAACAAAAAAAACCCCAACTGAATGTTAGAACTGTAACTATACAGTCATACTTACATTACTGTTTTTCATCACAATTTTTTTTTAATCGCTGCTGCTTACCTAATCAAGTCTGCACTTTAAAAAATGAAATAGTCTAGAATTTCTTAACGAAATTTCTTTGTTTACACTTGTGTATACGAAATAAAATCTGTCTAAATCTGTCTCTAAGTCTAAATGAGAGTTTGGGCAGTGGTTAATGCTCATAAGAAATCATAAAAACAATCAAATCTATCAATCTTCTGCTTATCTGGGGTAGCAGCCTTAGTAGGGAGCCCCAGACTTCCCTCTCTCCAGCCAGTTGGGCCACTTTCCCAGGGGGAATCCTAAGGTGTTCCAAGGCCAGCTGAGAAACATAGTCCCCCCAGCATGTCATGGGTCTTCCTCAGGGTCTCCTTCCGGTGGGACGTGCCTGAACACCTCACCGGGGAGGGGTCCAGGAAAAAACAAAACACACATAAAGACAAAACAATGAAATAGTGTGGATAGCTCACCTATTGCTTCATTCCCTAAACCCTATTGGCCAAAAAGATGCGTACTCAGGCTTTATAAGGCATTTCTTAACTGGTTAAATAATGCCTAAACTAACCTTGGTATCAACAGGAAGGTTCTGGAGGAGGATGTGGATATGACAATTCAAGGGTAAATTATTCTGGGCCTCAGAAAATAAGGTTTAAATGCACCCCCCCAAAAAAAAAAAATAATAATAATAACACCTAGAAAAAAAAGATATTTACATCAAAACACACACACACACACACACACACAAAAAAAACCTTACTCATGCTGTAAAGGATTTATCACAATAAATTAAAATGACAGCATTTGAGTGACATCTGTAGTCTGTCTGGTGTCAATACAGCAGGAAATTGAAAAGATATACAAGTTTTGAGTGAAAAATATCCGGGTGGACAGTGATGACGTAGTGTTGTAGAAAAACTGCAAATGATTGTGGATTCAGCGTTTTGCTGGCTTTCAGCAGCTATTCAGCTTTCTGCTCTTTTTTTAATGGAATTAAGGCCCATGGAAATAGTTTGTTAGACATAAACTGCATGTTGGCTCTCTGTATGCTTTTTTTACATGTTGTTTGAGCTGTGGTTACTGAATATAAGAGGAGTAGTTACTTTTGTAAAGGAGTCTCAGATTAAGATCTGGACAAATGGTGAGTATATGTGAATCTCAGAGTTATCCAGCTATGTGTGGCTAAATAGGGATAGCCCCCGTTGTAACCTCATACATTTTCATTGTTAAAGGAAGAACAAGACAAAAAACATATTAGGAAAAAAACTTTATTTCGACCTGGCTGGAATTCACAAATTTTGAGGGAAGCAGAAAAGTCGTTTAGTTCAGTTTGTCAAAATATTTCAGCTTTCCTGAAGGGTCTGGAATGATCTGTGGAGGAAGAATTGATCTTATAAGCGATTTTGAGTATTTCTGGTCATCAGTTTATGTCAAGGTAAAAAAAAACAACACGTGAATCTTTACAACAAACTAAGGGAAAAATCAGGTTTTCTATATTTTGATGTTTTTTTTTTTTAGTTAAAACAGAAATACATATTAGTTCTACTTACAGTGTCGCTGCCTGGCTTCCATCCTGCTGGACACACTGCAGGGATAAATAAACAACAGAAATATTAAGTTCATTAAAGCAGAAATACCCCAAATTAAGCGGCTTATTTGAAAACTGATCTTATTTTAGCAAGAAAATATACTGTGGGAGGAAACCTTCCTGTACCTTCTCCATGTTTGTCTGTGTACTGGAAGGCCTGCACCAGCCGCAGCGTCTCATCCACTGATCGGCCCACAGGCAGATCGTTCATGGTGATCTGCCTCAGGATGCCTTTGTCATCGATGATAAAAAGACCTCTGATAGAGACATGGTAGATTAGGGTCAGAGTCAGCAAACCAACAAACACTTTAGTCCTTTTTTCCTACTAAAAAGGATTTACTAAAATAAAACGTTTAGTCAAAAGAATCACCTTAAATAAAACAAACCTTGAAAGAAATGTCATACATTTTTCCTGATTAGAACATTAATTTTGCTTGAAAAAGATTTGTGTCATTCTGCTGTGGAAATGTTATGCATTTGCTGCCATAAAACACAAGTTTTTAGGAGCCACAATGAGAGGCATGGAAATTGACTTTTTGCAGCACAGCTCAGGTTTATGGTGTGATCTAAGGAAAGGGCTAAACATTTCTAACAACATTTCACGGTATTTATTGAATAAGGACAGAAGTGATGATAAAAAGTGATTTAAAATTTCTTTTTCAATCAAGAATTATGTGGCTGGGACTGCTTGTCAATACAGTCAAATCCATTCAGACAGAAAAACAGGCAAAAATAATAAAAGTAAAAAAAATCCACACTACTTAACATACTTTCAAGTTTATTTTTAACAAAATAAGAAAAAAAGTAAAGAGCTATTGTGCTTCCACGCCTTTGTCTGGTTTCTAGTAGTTTGTTTGTTTCACTATTCCTGCATTACATAACAGCTTTATCTTAACCTCTGATGATCATAAATCTATTTTTCACCTCAGTGTGTGTCCCTGGTCCTCCAAATAGACACCATAATCTTTTGAAATCTGGTGAGTGAGGTCAGACAGCAGCGGGATTTTCATGGATCCCAATCCACCCTGCTTCCTGGGGGTGTTGATCCTGTTGAGGACAGAATAGGTCAGCAAAAACACAATCGGTTGTAGATTCTTTAAACTGAGGACCGTGTCATATGAAGGAGCCATATAAGTATTTGGATTATGTATTTTATAGTGTGCAGGTCTAATGAAAGGGGTTTTAATACCAAGCTAAATGGGTGAACTGGGAGTCCACGGAGCAGGCCACCACCTCAGTATTTATGGCTTGAAACTCGTGCACACGATCACTGAATGCAATGATCTCAGTGGGGCAGACGAATGTGCTGAAAGAGAAAACAAACATGTTTACATATATTTACATGCTTGCAGTCTATGAAAGAAACAATGATATTACACAACATTCTGCTTAAATCAGACGTACAAGTCCAAAGGGTAGAAGAAGAAAACAAGATATTTCCCCTTGTAGTCAGAAAGCTTCAGCTCTTTGAACTCCCCGTTGATGACAGCGGTTCCTTCCCAGTTAGGTGCAGGCTTTGAAACTGCAGCAGAAAAAAACAACACCACACAGAACAATGAAACAAATTATTTCCTTTAAAATATTTCCTACTTGTAGAACCTAGTTGTGTAAGAGACTTTTGTATTTCAGAGAAAGATGAGAACGTGAAGAAATGAGAACAAACATTAAGTGTTTAAGCTGTAACCTGACCTGACCTGATAAAAGATAGGAAGGACATCCGAGGGAGTGTAACCTTTCAGATTTCTGATGGCCTAGACATTTTTCAATCAGGCTGTCAGCTTCCATACTGTTACAATTTTCCAAAGTTTACTTTCTAATAGGGTTGTCACGATACTAAACTTTTGAACTCG
>NW_015152269.1:62002-83951 GCF_000732505.1 Cyprinodon variegatus
ATAAAAATAAAAGGGAACATGTAAACAACACAGTACAACTTCAATTAAAGCAAACTTCTGTGAAACCAAAGTTTCCAACACTGATTGACAATTGATTTCCCAGGCTGTTGTGTAAATGCAACAGACAACAGGTGGAAATTATTGGCAATTAGAAAGACACACTCAATAAAGGATTAGTTCTGCAGGTGGGGACCACAGACCACTTCTCAGTGCCTATGCTTTCTAGCTGATGTTTCGGTCACTTTTTAAAATTAGTGGTGCTATCACACTCGTCGTACCATGAGGAAGACTATAAAAGCCACACAGGAGACTCAGGTAGTGCAACTCATCCAGGATGGCACATCAATGCGAGCTGTGGCAAAAAGATGTGCTCTGTCGGTCAGCATAGTGTCCAGAGGCTGGAGATGCCACCAGGAAACAAGCCAGTACACCAGGAGACATGGAGGAGGCCCTTAGGAGGGCAATAACCCAGCAGTAGGACTGCTACCTTGCAGGACAAGTGACATTTTCCAGCGAAAACCAGGATCGGTGAATTTGCAGTTGGCGCCCTGTGCTCTTAACACATGAAAGCATGTTCATATTGACCACATGTGACAGACGTGACAGAGTCTGGAGATGGCATGGAGAGCGATCTGCCTGCAACATCCTTCAGCATGACCAGTTTGGCAGTGGGTCAGTAATGGTGCGGGGTGGTACTTCTTTGGAAATTGGTAGCATCACTGCCATTAGGTAGCGAGATGAAATCCTCAGACCCCTTGTGAGCTGGTGCACTTGGCCCTGGGTTTCTCCTAATGCATCACAATGCTAGACCTCATGTGGCTGGAATGTGTCAGCAGTTCCTGCAAAATGAAGGCATTGAAGCTATAGACTGGCCCATCATTTTCCCTAACCTGAATCTAATTGAGCACATCATGTCTCTATCCATCCACCAATGTCACATTGCAGCACAGACTGTCCAGGAGTTGGTTGATGCTTTCGTCCAGGTGTGGGAGGAGATCACTCAGGAGACCATCCATCAACTCATCAGGAGCACAACCAGGAGTTGTAGGGAGGTTATAGGAACATGGAGGCCATACACAATACTGAGCCTAATTTTGACCTGTTTTAAAGACATTACATCAAAGCTGGATCAGTTTGTAGCGTTTCTCGAACTTTAATTTTGTGTGCAACTCCAAATCCAGGCCTCCATTGGTTAATAAGTTTGATTTCCATTGATGGTTTAGGTCAGATTTCGCTTTCAGCACATTTTAACTTTTAACAATGAGAATGTTTGATGAGAATATTTCATTCAGCCCAAGGATGATTGATGGTTCCCTTTATTTGTTTTTTCAAACAATGCATTTAAAATGCTCTTTTTTTCCATTCTGAACTTTCAAATCCTCCAACTTTAATAGGTTACCTGACTTCATCAGAGGGTATAAGGACCCTAATATTTCCTCCATAATATTTGGATTAAAGAGCAAAACCTGGTCAAATATCCATAAAACAACTATTAGGTTTGTAAACATATAAAGTTGAGTAAATATCTCAAATGAGCAACAAAATGAACATCCACTTAGCTTTAGTTTGACAAATAAAAAATAGAAAGCGGATAGGATTCAATATGAATTTGAAAACAATTCATTTGTCTTATTTCATGATAAATACCCTCTATCCAGGCATCTTTGTTGTTTTTAATATCCATCTGTTCTAATTTATTTTATTTTTTGATTGAACAAATAAAATCCAAGAGAGCAAAACAAATGGACAAACAAATGAAAAAATAGTTACAGTAACACTAATGTAATCCTACACCTTTCACTCCATTTCCTGTTCCTACCACTCAGACTGCAAGTATGGGTTCATGGTGTTTGACCTCTGTCTCCAATTACTCATGATCCTAATGAGTAGCATGCTGTCAGTCATTTCTAAAAGCAGACCAAGTTATACCTGTGGATTCATGGACCATATGGCAGAGATATACCGCAAAATGTCCCCACTGTGGGACAATAAAGGGATTTTTCTATTCTAAAAAGGAAAATAAGCAGAAGCACTTAGACCAAACACATCTGCCACACGCTGAAAGGCTTTAGATAAGACAAGCTGTTTTAAAAGGGTTTGTATTTTGTATAAATACACATATAAACATCTGTGAGTGAGCATGTGTTGTTGTCATCGCAGGGTCATGTGTCAGAACCACCCAATCAAGTTCACACACTGACGTGTCCTACAGAAGTGAATCCAACTGATGGGAAAATGTTTTTATTTCTGACCTGAAATCTAATTGGATTTTAAAATCTACCAGGAAATAAGTGTTTATAATGATAGATACCCAGGATGCATTTCTCTCCCTCACAGCAGCTGCTGTCATGTAGATGAATGCGCGCTTTCAGTCTGCAGATGTTTAATCACCGGTGGGTTTATAAATATAAAAAATTCAGGTGGAGGAACTCACTCTTGGCTTTGCTGAGGTGCAGGGAATGGTCGGACACTGGCACACGGAAAGCCTCTCCGGGATAGACGTGTCCTCCAGCGTAGTTGTGACACTGGGAGTTCTTCAGGTGAGCGCTTTCGTCTGCAGATGTAGCTGCGCTAAAAAGCAGCAGAGCTGCGCAGAATGCGCACAGCAGCTCCTTTGCACTTGGGCTCAGACCAGACTCCATTGTGTCGTCTCCCTGTGAGCACGTAGCTGGAAATCGACGTGTTTCAGACTTTCCGCTGGAATGAAGCGCTCTTCCTTATTTTCTTCTTCTTCTGTGTTTGGAAATTTGCTGAAGCTGAAGTCATCAATGCACTACCGCCACCTTCTGGTGCTAATTAAACACTAATAGATGATGGAAAATGTATGAGGTGACTCTTGTCACATTAATTTCCCTGCTTAATTTAAACAGTTTCTTTTTTCCACCATCATAATGACATGGGAGGACCAACTCTTTCATATTTAAAAATATGGTAGAAATAAATAGTATTAAAGAAATAAATAGGGTAAAAAAAAAATACAAAGGAAGAAAAAAACATACAAAATATTATCACATGCACATAAATAAATACTTAAAAAATAAGTAATAAATAAAAAAGTTAAAGATTATAACGTACAATAAATACGGTAATTATTAAAGGAGAATAAATGAAGAAGATAATTGAAAGAAATTTATACATTTGTCTCACTGTATAATTTAATTTCTACCTACATTTGTTTATTGTATTTTGGGGGGCAATTAATTTTATGCTTATTTATTTATTGAGCATTTATTTATTTATTTCTGTATTTATTTTTAAATATGACAGAGTTGGTCCTCCATAGTATGAAAGTAAAAGCAGATAATTGGTTTTGCAATAAATAAGATCTTAAAGGTTTACGTGTCTTCAGCCTGAAAAATCAAATACCTCTAAATTAAATCCAGTGCAAGCAACTGTCATTACCAACACATTTCCAATTTAAGGAATAAAATGGCTTAAAAGGTTTTAAACCAATCAAAAGAGTTGAACGGGTGCTTCTTTGCTGGAACATTTGTCTCACCATCAAGAGTACTTGATTATTTTCTATCTTAAATTTCAAATTGCAGTATACATTTCAAACCAATGAAATGCATAGTGAATGTAGTGATGGCATTTAAGCCTTCAGACATCACTTACCATACATCAGAGGTGATATGAAATGCTTCCTTTAAGGAAGAGTGTGAAAGGCTTTCCAGCCTCTGTATCTTTTTCCTATTAAGAGCAAACCAATCAGAAAAGAAACCCAAACCCTCATGTTAACGTTAGAGGGGCTGCAAAGATCCACAGCTCAGGTTAGTTATTATTTTGAGAAGCATGTTTTCAACATATCTAGCTGTTGTGGGAGATTGGCAAAACAAGCACCTTTGCTTAAAAAAAAAAAGCCAGCTGATCTGATCAAAAGGCAAAGATAAACATAGAAGGAAAACATTGTTTTAAATAAAATAAAGAAATTTGACCCTGAAATATTTATGAAAAACATAACTGTGGAGGTGTCATGCTGTGGGATCCTCTTAGGCAGGGGTACAGAAGCTGCTGTTTCCAACTCATGAGCAGAATAACACTGGAAGAAAACCCATTTGAAGATGCAAAATTCAACAACAGGATGTGTGTGGTGGAAGACAAATATGCTTTACTTGAAGCTTTGTAAATTTTATACTATCAGGAAATTTTAGATCAAGAGTTTACAGTCTTACCTCTTAATAATAAATACCGGTACTTAAAAAATAAGTAATAAATAAAAAAGTTTAAGATTATAACACAATAAATACGGTAATTATTAAAGGAGAATAAAGAAGCTAATTGAAACAAATTTATATTTTACCGAAAGCTTTGTTAATTTTCTTGTTATCAGGAAATTTTCAGATCAAGAGTTTACAGTTTTACCTCTCCAAATCCAAGTTTTCCACAAGCAATGTGGTATTTCACAAGCAATTGTAGCCACGTTCATAGGGATGCCTTGTATTCCAACACATCTTCATGAGGAGATTCTCTTCTTTATGTCTCATAAATAGCCCTCTTCTTCTAATCTAATATGTAATCTTTCTGGAAAAGAAAAGTTTAAGCAAAAAAAAAAAGCAATGTGACTATTGGTTCCAAAATGAGAAGCTCCATGCACAAGTCTTAAGATCAGTTTATTTTCAGGTGTTTTGATTTAATACTACCTAGTATAAACTTTTCAACAGGTAGGGAGATTCTGATTGCTTGTTTTAGGAAATAAATAGCAGATTATAAATCCACACCTTATACTCTAAGAACAGAAAAATAGGCAATAAAACATTTTACCTGAGCTTGTCTAAGACACCACATTCATTTTCCAGACATTAGATCCGTCAGGCACAGATACAGATATGAGAAAACTCTGCAATAATTTGATTAAATGGAAATATATCGTTTTAAATAGAAGTCCAGCAAAAAGAGGCAGGATAAAAAAAAGCAGTCCGAAGTTGATTTATTGAAAACAAAGGAAAAGAGTTCAAAGACATAGGTGTTTCAACATGGGGATTTTTATTAAATTGCACCTTAAAAAAATCACCAGAGCGTAACATCAAGATGGTAAATATGGAAAACAATATCCATCATTTAATGGGGAAAACCAAAATCCAAGTGCTTAACGCTAAAAAAAAATATTTAAATTTAGGAGGCCTAAGTTCAGCGTCATAGGTACTTCTTTGAAGTGTTAAATTGATAGATGGGAACTTCCAATAATTCATCAGGACTGGCAATTTAAACAGCATATACAGCTCAACAGTCACAATATTAATCAAAAATATAAATAAATTTATTTTATTGAGAATGTGGCAACAGTGTCAATAAAATGTATGAGATGACCTATCCTCTGTTTCTGTGTCATTTCATTTGTTTTAATTTCATATCAGAAATGGAGCACTACAAGTAACGAAACTGAGCTGCTAAGAAAAGGGCATAAAACTTACCACCAGTAAGTTAAAGTAATAGATTAAGTCCTGATGTCTGTAGCAGATTTTAAATGACGAGTGGAGTGTGTGTGGGGGGATGAAAATACTGAAAGTTGAACCCTTTAATGTCAGTTTAAGAACATATTTGCAATTTATGACCCTCATCTTTAAATGTGACAGTAATATAACGGTTAAAGCTCTGGGTGTGATGCACTCAGTTACGGTACATTATGTGAAGTGATCACATAGCTGTCTAAGAAGTCATTTTTTACAGCTGAACTGAGGCAATTTGAACATTAGCTTACAGACTTCAGTTTGGCCCACGGGTTGGTGCCGCGCACCTCAACCGGTGGATTGTTGGAAAAGATGTGGTTGCACAGCTCCTCCAGAGGGGGTTCAGGATCTGTAGTGGCAAACTGAGCTGCATCTTCGATTTCCTTTCTCACGTCCACATCGATCTCCTGTAGATGTAACGCAAGCAAATGGTTATGCTATAGAAGATCTATAAACAGCAGAATTATTTGCAGGGTGGATAAAGCGGCTTACAAAAATATTTCATTTAAGTTCAATTCTACTTTATTAATCCCAAAGGGAATATCAGTTTCAATTTCTATTTCCTATTAACCTTTTTATATCTACAACAGGCTTCTGTATATGTACTATCAAAAGCAGCAGATGAAGACAGAATAACAGTTTCCAAAAGGAAGAAAACAGAACCACTATAACACATGAATCAGTGTTTAATCTGAACCTTTCCCCTGGAGTTCTGAAGGGGTATTGGTTTGCCCGAGCATTTGAATATATAGCATAAACACCATCATGTTAATAATTTTCATAGCCTGTTTGTTATGTCCTGGATATGTCTAGTGATAATAAACTGAGGGTTTGTTAAAACCTCAAAGTTCTTGGCAAATGTCTTGCAAAAAAAAAAAAAAAAAGTATTTATTCTTAAAGTCTATTACAAACTTCATATGCTCACTGTGGTCATCTAGTGGTAAATAAACACACCTAAACATGTAAATACTGATCATTTCACCCTGAATGTGAGAAGTAGTAATAAAAGTAGGATGGAATAGCTTACAGTGCTTTTTTAACCAATTCTCACTAATTAAAACCTATTTGTGTGAAATCTGACCAAAAAGTCCTTCTGAACAGGCAAAAACTTCCTCTTTTCTCCACTGGTAGAATAATCCCAGAGTAGCAAACCACAGCAAAATAATTCTACAACAAAAACAACCACTGAGAAAAACAGAATGTCTGTTTTCCAGGTTCTGCAATTTTGTGAGCTAAGACTCGTGAAAAGTGTTTGTTTTATTTTGTCACCCAGACATTTAAAAACCTGAAAAACTTTCTTGTGAATGGTGGCTTTCTTTATTACCTCCGCCAAGGAGGCTCTGTTTTAAGTAGAGTTTTTGCTTGTGTTTTGCTTTGTGTCTGTGTACAGGATAACAGGAAAGGTCCTGAACTGACATTTTTACTCAGTCCACGGATCAATCCATTCACCTTTGGTGATGAGCCACATAATAATCCGGATGCAGGAATCTTTTTAAAGGACTCTTTAACATTATTTCCCACTAAACCACAAAGTGGCAGCAGTGACTATTGACAGCTTCAGCATCTGACTCAAAAAAGTCCAGAAGTATTATAAAGAAGAAAGAAAAGAAAAAAAAAAAAAACACACTCAGAAAGGGACCTGGACACTCTTTGCCATCAGTATCAGTATCAAGCAAACCTCTGCACTGGGAAAAAAAAAAATCGAAATGTAGATAAGTAATTTTATCATAAAATAAGTGCCTTTGTTCTTGGATTGAGGAGGTAAAAGAGACATTTTGCCAATGAACAAGACTATTTACACCTAAAATAAGAAAACACAACTGCATTGTCTTATTTCAAGTGCATATTATCTAATGATCTTATTTTAAGAGTAAAAATATTCCATTGGCAATCTCATTTACCTAGTTAAATTAAGTATAAATACACTTAATTTAAGACATTTTTACTTGCTTCTAGGTCGTTTTTCAAGTGTGAGGCTTTTACCAAACAGCTGGATTTATATAATCATGCCTGGAAGCTATATTCTCTATGTATTTGGGTCTTTACAAACACAAGAATCATGATTGGCTAACACCAAACTTTGGTAGGAGAGCACAATCAGCTCAGAGGGTTCTGCTGAATGTCCGATCTTTCCCCTGAACAGATCCGATTGGAGTGGAACTAAACCTAAGTGCTGCAAATTATCAGTCATAATCCTAACCTGGCAAACTAGATATTAAATTAAACACAGATGGGCATTGCCTATTCAGCTAGATTTTACATAAAGGCATCAGCGTAAAAGGTGCCACGTAGAAATGCACCACGTGACAGCAGGCCTAAGACAAAATATTATTACCATTTGTGGCTGTATTGTGAAACAGTTTAAAGGCTGTTAATACATCTTTAAGGCACTTTGTCATACTGAAGATTAAAAGAGTCTCTGTTATAGTTTTTCATTTAGGCTAACAGTGTCCTCCTTTACAGGGCAGAAGTATTTGTTACCTTGAGCTCCTCCACGCTTGCCATGTTGTTGCTGAGAAGGCGATCCTTCAGCAGGGAGATAGGGTCGCTCTTACTGCGAACCTCCTGGATCTCTTCACGCGTCCGGTAGCTAAAAGAGCAGATTGGTGGAGGGATGTTGCAGGGGTTGAATACAATAATCACAATTTTACACTATGCAAGGAGTGTCGGAGGTTGGTCCTCGAGGGCTGCTATTCTGCAGGTTGTAGAACTTTCCCAGCTTTAACACCTGAATTAGATATACAGCTCAACAAAAACAGGTCACAAACCATTAATTTGAATCTGGTAAACATCTAAAACGTTAAGGACACTGGCCCTTGAGGACTGACCTTAGACACCCAAGAAAATATAAGGATCTGAAAAAAACAATTTTCTGCAACATTTACAGCTTTTGGGTCGTGTTTGGACTTATTGTGAAGGATTTGCAATTTCTGCGTTCAAATGTTGCAGGATACAAATTAGAATTAAGAAAAATCCTATCTTTGATTGTCTGTTATCCTGTAAAGGTTAATAAGCAAAAGCCAATAGCAGGATGAGTTTTTTCAGTTTATCCCTGGGCTGTCAGAGCATTGAAAGGGCACTACTGAGGGAGAGACAATATATGAAGACTACTGCAGGAACAAAAGTAAGAAGCAAGGGGCAGCAGCACAGAGAACATGACAATTAACATTTTCAATTTAGTAACAAGAGACCAAAACAGTGGAGATGTTGTGATCACATACCTGACACCAGGGTCACTCATACTGTGTCCATGGTAACGGTATGTCTGTAGTTCCATGAGAATTGGACCCTGTTTAATGGTAGAAAGAGAACCCATTAGGAATGAAAAAAAGATGTAGATGTAAAATTTCAATCCAAGCATTTCATCAAGACCAACCTTCCCAGACCGGCAGTGCTCAGCTGCAAATCTGGTTGCTTCACGAACACACAGAATGTCCATCCCATCAACCTAGTAACAAAATAAAGAAGTCATTTCAATAAAGAGTTATGGGCTGTTTAAAACGATAGTCTGTATTTCCTGTATTTCCTGCAACAAACTGCCATAACAGGATAGAGAAAAATCAGATGCCCAAGTTTACACAGCAGAAATCGAAATCTAAAGTAATTTTTTCTTAAAATAAGTACATTTATTTTTGAATTGAGGAGGTAAGGCAGACACTTTGCCAATGGAACAAGATAATTTATATTTAAACTAAGAAAAAAATGCATTGTCATACATACACACACATATATATATATATATATATATATATATATATACACACATATATTTATATATATATTTTTTTTCTTTTTTTTTACAATTTTGGTATAATTGCTACACAAGGTGGGTTGCTCTTTCAGCTACGGACACTTTTTAGAGTCTCTAAACTCCGGTTAGCAATTAATCGATTATTAAATTAGTTGATGATTATTTCAACAATCGATTATTCATGATTGTTTCAGCTCTAGAAAACAGACTTAATTTAAGACATTTTAATTTATTTCTAGATCGTTTTTGCAACTTTTTAATCGTATCTAAAAGAACTACTCCAAGTGATGTGCTAATGCATATTACACAATGCATATTGGATTAAAGGAGGCATGTCAAAATCTTTTACCCTGAGACCAGGAATAAATTCTCCCCTCTTGAAGTAGTCGGTGCTGGCTGCAGCTCGCTCCACTGACGTTCCCATGCCGTACCTGTTGTTCTCACAGATGAAGATAACAGGCAACTTCCAAAGAGCCGCCATGTTGTAGGTTTCAAAAATCTGACCCTGTAACACACAAGCAAATGATCAAATATGAAATTCTATGTTTTGGCAGATTTTGATAGCATGATTAGCTTATGGAGCTGAGAGTAAATAAAGTAAGTAAAGGTTCATTTATATGGCACCTTTCACAGACAACGGGTTTGCAAAGTGCTTTACAAATGTGTAGAATTAAAAGATAAAACTGTATAAAACATTATAATAAAATATTCATAATAAAAAGCTGACAAACAGAATTTGTTTAAAAAGCTTTGTGAAAAAGATAAGTTAAGAAGGGGCGATCTCTTCTAGTCTTGAAACGGTTAAAAGAGATCATGAGAAGTTCTTATCTAATGACCTCAACCTTCAAGAAGGGATAAAAAGACACAACAGAGCTCTAATGTCAGAGGACGGCCGACCATGGAGAGCTTTAAAAGTCAGCACCAAGATTTTAACATTGAGAAGAACAAAAACCAGTAAATCTAAGAAAATCTTCAATTACAATAACATAGTTAGAATTACATTTATTTATTATAAAATCATCACTCTCATATCAATGCACAAAAGCCAATAACATTGAGTAAAATGTACATTATAAAGTCACAACTTTTGCGGCCATCAATCAGCTGCTGCAGATTTCTATTAAGTGGTTATTAGGTTCCTGCCTGGTTTACCGAGAGGCTTTAAATGAAATCCCAAAATGCCCAATGGGATTTAGTTTGATGATTTCAGAAGATTTCGAGGCTCAATGTCAATCAACTTCATTAAGTCATAAAAATATACAAAATAAAAATTGGCTTTCATGTTTTCTTAGGATCACCATAAGGTTAAAATGTCCAATTTGACCATTTGGCTCAAAGAAGTCAATCCAGTCTTTTATTTCAAGTGTGTTGGACTGAGCCAACCTGAAACAGGTAGGAGGTCTGAAGTTTGACAGATCTGGGAGTTCTTCTGTCTTTATTATTCCATCCAATGCACGGTTATCAGTCCCACTCAAATAGAGCCATGTGATACTACTACTACTGCCTTCATACACACCTGTCCCTATAGGAACCTGCTAATTCTGGTCTACCTTGAAGGAGCCCATTTTAAAGCAGGGGCAGTTTGATTAATCAGGAAGCTCTCAGTCCCTGACAGATTTCACATAAAGAAACTTAGATTTTTCATCTGATGATTAGTAAGAGCCCAGAAATCACCAATTGTCTGAGGATGATCATCTGGGGCTTGTCCCTGACCTTGGCAAAAAGCTGCTTACTTATAACAGTTTATTGATGTTGAGGTGTGTCCAAAAGTTCCAAATCTTTAATTGTCTCTTCCCATATCTAAGTTTCCTTTTACAGACTTTCCTATAGCTCTGTTAAATTTATCTATTCAAAAAGTATAGTTTTAAACTGGGAATACTAGTTACAGGCAATCATGAGCATGAAAAACAAGGAAACCTATAGAATCTTAATTGTTAACATACAAAAATTAATGTATGTATGTATTTGAGCCTTTATGCATATTATGCATATTTTTATCCTGTGTGAAATTTTGAGGCTCAACCTCAACAAGAACGAGCTTAACTGTTTCTTGTTTGATCAAATCATTGATGTTGTATTTCAAACTATTCTCATAACCGAAAATAAAGCAACAGTCCAGAATTAAAGACTGCTTTATACATGATTATATGTTATCTGTCAGAAAAAAATGTAGCGCTGTTTACCAAAGTGCAATTAGCCATTTATTAATCTTTAAAACTATTGAAAAATTGCTACAGAAACAATAGCCAGAGCTCATATCTGTAGTTATTTTGTGCTGATTCTGGCTCCAATTCTCTGGAAATTGGTAGAACAAGTTAATGTTCCTGAATCCTGGGTATTGGAGATAAGCAGTATCGGCTGATCAACGTTGTGAAAATTCTAAACAAATAAATGGCAGCGATCTGTGTCTTACCTGGTTGGCAGCGCCATCACCATACAAACAGACACACAGCTCGTCAGATCCCTTATATTTGCAGGCTAGTGCCACGCCAGCACCCAGAGGAACCTTTAAAGAAGACACAGATACATGTATAGGTTTAGGTCTGATTACATTATTAAGAGAGAATATTTTAGTTCAGCAATGAGGCGTTACACAGAAAGACTTCTGCAACCTACCTGAGCCCCGACGATCCCATTTCCACCATAGAAATTTTTACAATACATATGCATAGAGCCTCCCTTGCCCTTTGCAATACCACCTCTTCTGCCTGTATAAAAAACAAGGAGAGAGAAATTGATGTCAAACATAGAAGAGTTTGAGGTTTTTTAATCAACAAATGGATTCATCACAGACAAACCAGGGTTAACCTTTAACCTGGGCTGACCTTCAGGCTATGGCAGCATGTGCAGCCATCAATGCCATAGATAATTATTACCCAACTCTGGAGCGTGGCATGCCACAGAGATATTAAACTCTGTCTTGTTTTTTTTCATCTATTCCGTCTGCTCTACAGAAAGTATGATTCCTCGCCGTCGAAGCAGCTCCAGCTTTTACCGACAATCAAACTGTGAAATAAATCTTCTCCCGTGTAAATTATGCGCAACTGAGTCCTATGTGCTCTTTCAAACCGAAATTAAAAAATATTAAAACTTTAAATTTTCTAAGTAAGCATTTATAATAGAAGCTGAAATGATCTACTTTTACCCTTCTGTATGGCTTCATTCCCACTGCAGGCTAATAGGGCCCACATCTGATGTAAAGGCTCAGATCTGGGATATATTTAAATTTTTTAAGTCATATTTGAGCCACTTTTATTTGTGGTCCTGGATGTGACTCCAGTGGGAACTACCAAGGTGGATTAGATGCAACTTTGACGCCACTTTCCATCACATTCATCACAACTTTGCGCCACCCAACAGGAAACAGCAGCAGTTAGCAAAATAGACGAGAGCTGAGAAAGTATTGAAAAATGGAGAGGGAGACAGCGAGGCCAGCTTATAAACAGAGATTACACCTCATTTAAGCCTAATTGAAAGGCTCATAGGAACCATTTGGATGTGGAACAGTTCGTTTAGATACATTTTCATACAACCCTTCAAACAGAAGATTTTAAAATGCCATGGTTTACAAGCACGTGTCTATCTGTCCAATGTTGAAGCCCAAAACATTGGGTGGCATCAAGTCTTCCACTTTTAGAGTTGGGAGGAGAGCTGCTGGCTAAATGAGTAAAATATGTTAAGGTTCTGAATAAAAGTCCCCGTAAAACTGATAAAATTCCTGCCCCACCATCGCTTACTGTGTTTGCATCCAGTCTGTTTTGCTAAATTTGCAGATTTCAATAAGATGTAACAATAAAGGGGTTTACTCTCCTTTTATCTATGCTCTTCCCACACAACAATAAATGGCTTCTATTGTTCACTTAAACTATAACATCTATTCCTCTGTGTTTAATGTTAAGCTGCGTGTCAACATTTTTTATTGTTCTTATGCAGGTCAGTTTGGTGCTAAATCAGTTCACACTGAAGTCAGGTACAGGCTACATTTTAAACCTAATTGGAGCAACCACAAAAAATAATTTGGATTTGTGCATTAAGAACATAGAATACAGGTCTAGATCTGCAAGGGAAATTAATCAATCATAAGATGAATTAGCTGGCACTGTGGGCTCACCAGTGAGTTCAGCCATGATCTCCTTGACAGTCCCCCCCCTTGTTAAAGTGTAGCCGTGTGCACGGTACGCTGTGATCAGGTGGTCTGTTGGCTTAATCGATGCTTCGATCCCTACAGCACAAGCTTCCTGCAAAGGAAAAAAAAAACAATAAAAAAAAAAAAAAAAAAAAAAGACGCATTTCACATTTATAAATGTTCTGAAAAAAAATAGCCTTTATTTTATGCATTGCTCTCCTTAAAGATCTGTTTCCCTCTCAAGGTCTTCCATTTTAAAGTTATAACCTAAAACATTCCTGAATTAACAGTGATTCTGTATTCTGCTCTGTATGGTCTAAAGTATATTCTCACCTGGCCATCATACAAGTGACAGAACCCTCTAATGATCTTCTGCTTGTAAAGCTGATCTGCCTTCAGCTCCATCCGCCTCATAGTCTGCATGGTGCGGTAGTACTGCAGCCCCTCATCCCGGGTCATAACCACCTCAGTGGCGGGGGCCTCGTCCAGCTTGAAGACGTCACTTTTCTTCAGACAAGTGAAAAAAAAAGGACGTATAAAGTTAGCAACTTGAATCTGTGTTCAACAATTTAATAGAATTTGATTTTGTGTAGTGAATTACGCAAGCGGTACTCTTGTTCTTATATCGATTTTTGATACAGTTTTAAATGTTTTGCCCTACTGGTGAAATTTTATGTTAATTAATCTGTAGGAGAGGATCTTAAAATCTTATTATTCCCCTTTTCCACGCTTCAAGATCCACTGATGTGTTTAAATCTTACCTTTATTTCAAAGGTAGCCTGGGAGGTGAAGTCAGCATAGTTTCGTGCCGACACAACCGCTGCAGCTCCCTGTCAAAGGCGGAGGAAAAGCAACAGCATTAAAGGTTTCATTACTAGCAAGAGTTTCACAACATCTGTCAACCAATAGAGACCATTTCATTATAAAGTGAGTCACAGATGCTAATGTGTTTCCACCTCCCACCCCTAACTTATCTAATATTATTCGTTGTTGTTTTTTTTTTGTTTTTTTTTTTGGGTGCCAACAGCATAACTACGTTTCATTGTTAATGTTACACTGACAAACTGATACCTTATTTTACCTGAACAAGATCATTTTTTTTCTTTTATCCACCAAATAATCTGTAGGTTAATCATTCAAGTGTGTATACGCCAAAATGGAAAGGTTTTGGTATGTATTTTTCCTTCAAAAGATAGATTTCTATTTAATTTCAGAATGTTATTAGAATGTTTGAAAGGGCATGCTTAGACAATAATAACAGCTATATCTTAGGTCCCCATTGTAAAATGGGGACCTAAGATATAATTTTGACTGAATAACACAGCTATTACAGGTCTACTACAACCATTGCTTGTTTTTTTAATTATTCATAGCATTATCTACTTAACTTCTTATTAAGATATTATTAATCAACTTCAATCATAGCTTTTAGCAGCTTTCAATCTATTCTGAAATAAAAGATAACTTGCTTAGGAAATACTACAGCTGTCTTAACTTTAACCTACGTAGTAGATATTAATGTAATTTAACATTTCTTGGTGAAATCTTTACCAACATACCTACTGACACCACTATTTTAGATGAGGAATATCACAGTTTCTACACAAACACGTTTTATGTTACTGTCAAAATGCAAAAAATGTGAAGATTTGTGTTAATATTACATGTTTTATAACCCTGTAACTTCTATTATGCACTTCAAAGCATACCGACTTGTTTTGAAACAAGCTAGCTTTGAAACTTTGCCTTTTACAACAACATCTGGGTTCGGGTAATCAGATTTACAATGTCAATGTACGTTTAACTAAATAATTGAGTTTCTGCAGGTCAAAGGGCTAAAAAAAAATGTGAATTATAGTGGATATGTTTGCAGGAGTTAGCTTTGTTAGCGCGACCTGCTATCAGCCGGCCGGGCTCACAAGGTCAGAAAACAGCTGACAGGTTGTTAGGGATAAACAAACACGGTTTCATGGTTAGGTAGGTTAACTAAATGCGAGCTAAGACACGCCTTGGTTTGATAAAAAGTTTCACTTACATTTCTCTGAGCGCAGGCCCTTAGTACGGTGGAAATATTGGTCAGCATCTTTCCCTCCAGCAAGGTACAACACGTACCCGTCCTTCTACCCAGCCACTGATTTGTCCTTCCGGGTCCGATGGCGCCTCCTCTTCTTCTTTGCACTTGAATACCGACAGCTAAACCGGTGCTGCCGCGAGCGGATGGACTTGACAACTGTAACACTTCTTCTTCTTGTTGTTGACATTTTTACGGCGGTTGGGAAAAACGTTAGGTGAGCATTACCGCCACCAACTGGTAAGGAGTGTGGACCACATGACAAAAGAAAAAAAAACAACAACAATAAAAAACTATATCCTGTTATACAATTTAATCTGTTTCAAAAACTCAAACATAACCTGATTCCTAATTCCTTTTTTCAGTAAATCAACAATGTCAAGTTTCATTTTCATATGACTAAGTTTCCTAATTAACTTGTTTCTCTGAATCAAATATTTCCTACAAATCAAAATAACATGTTCCACTCTCTCATCTCCCCTACAGTCACATTTCCCTGTCAGATGTTTCCCTATTAAAAATAATGACTTGTTCAATCCTGGGTGTCCTATTCTAAGTCGTGAAGTAATTATCTCTTCTCTTCTGTTCCTTTCTGTTCTTCTCATTTGTCCAATTCTCTTTTGGATTTTATAGAAACACCTTCCTTTCTTTCTTCTTCGCATAACTATTGCCACCTCTCTTTTTATATGTAACACTGAACCACAGATATAAATTAAAACCACTTATATATATATATATATATATATATATATATATAAATTGAAATAAGGACAAAACAGGAAAAAAATATTTTTTTTAGTATTAAATACTTATAGGTTTTAGAGACAATTCTGGAAAAAAATTGAAATAAAAAACAAAGTACATAGAAATGTAGTATAGCATTAAATTTATAAACAGGAGCTGAGTGCGCCTATAAAATAAGCAGGTGGTCTACTCCATACTTAGTTGAGGGGCTTAATATATGAATTTGAACTTTATACTAACATATAAACCGACCATGCCACTCATCCATCCAATCAGTCACCATCCCATTGAAAAAAAATTGATTATTTATTAGATTTTTATTTTTGCTCTACGGCCTGTATTAACTGAAGAATTCAATGAAGTGAACAAAAAATAAAACAAGAATAGTACAAGAATTAACTTTGACTGTATATGATTAGTATTAAAAACACCTTTAGTGACTAGTTGCTTGAAGTTTATGTTGTTTCACTTTTACCATCCTTTAGGTTTCTGGCTGGTGATATTGCACCATGAAGAAAAGTGGGTCGCTTCCCCTTAACTATTTCCACATGTCTTTATGTTACAGTTTGAAAGAGTGAAACGGAATCAGTAAGAAAGTTATTTCTGTGATGAGAAAAAAAAAGAGAAAAAAAAGATTATTGCGATCAGATAACATAGATTAAACCCATGCCAATCCATGCTTAAAGCATGTTGACTGAATGTCCTTGATTTCATTCTTTCATATGTATGAGGATATATTACAAAAACAACATCAGAGCTATTCATCATTTAGTACTGATGTGACACATTTTCTTTGTTTTGTTGACTGGGCCTTTTATAACAGTGTTTTAATCACCTCTTAAGCCTTCTGAAGTAAACACAAACTCTTGAATGTCCTTTGCTTATTGCACTAGCCATGTTTGAATATTTTTCATTCCACACTTTCCTTCCACCACATCTTTTTTTCATAGAAGCAGCTGTTTGTGAATGACAAGAATTTAAAAATGATATTTAGTGGCTAATGATGCGTTCAGACTGCACGCGCTAGAGGCAGCAGAAGCTACTTTTTTACCCACTTATAAGAGCAGATATAGCAAAGCCGCTCTCTGCCATTGAATGCAGGAGCAGCAGAAGACGCATCTGGACACACTTTACTGGACACACTTCATGAGCATCAAAGATGACACATGTCTGACCTTATTGTGTACAAGCATGAAAGCATGAAGCATCAGGCGCTTTTTTGCTGCTTCCAATGCTTGCGGTCTAAACCTGGCATTACTGTTCTTATAGATAGTGTGAACTGAACAATTACCTTTCAGCATTATTTACCCAAATAATGGGCCAGAACATTTTGTGATGGATCTTTTTTATGTACCTTATTTGTTATTGTACTTATTTTTTCATTATTATTTTAGGTTTACTCTATTTGATGAGCTTGACTGGCTATATAATCATATTAGGGCTGGGTTGTATGGCCAAAAAAAAAATCTTAGTTTTGAGTGCTCCAATCAATTATTTTCTCCCTTAAATTTCATAATAAAAACATCAAAATTACAGATTACTGTCAAAAATTAGGCTTTATTTATATCATTCCCTATGGTCACCTTGAGGGTAAACAGTGAAAATATAGCACTAAATGTTTGCAGCTAGTGGTATTACACAGTGACCTAGTTTATGATGAATATGCATCTATGACCAAACACTGATCAACTAATATAACTCTGATCTATGGAAGCCCAAAAAGTGCATTGGTGGGGAAAAAAATCCACATCTGCCAAACATTACATCTTCATAAACAGAAAATTTAATTAATCAATTAAATTAATGAATTGCCAAGCTCTAAATTATATTGAATAAATGATAATATGAGTTCTGATTAGACTCATTTTGAAAAATCAAAATACATTACACGGACAGGGCCTTTCTTGACAACAAGGCCTTGGACATCATGTCTTGATTTCACTTTGGGGATTAACAAAGTATAATTGAATTAAATTGAAAATAAAATATAAGAAATTGAAGATGCTTTACATATTACCAAAATTTTACAATTTTTAAGGGATGTAATGTTATGAACTTGAAAATCATGTTTTCATCAAAAGCAGGTAGGATATCATAATTTTGGGGAGAAAAGGATTGAAAACATGTTGGTTAGTTGATTTATTAATACACAAACAAACAGACTTCTGACCTAATTAATGAGAATATATAATATATATCTAAAATATATAAATATATTTTTATTTTTCAGTCATATGTATGTGTATTAATTAATCATACATACATACAGTACATACACCCCCCCACACACACATTTATATATATATATATATATTTATATATATATATGTATGACGGCTGTCATTGCGTAATCATTGGTGTTTTGTCGGAGGATAAGCCGCGTGCTGAGCTCTACGTGACCAGAGCGCGCTCACGCTGCGACGCTTGGCCGGCTGCTCCTGACCGCATGAGCTCCATCATCCAGCCGCATCGATCTCATCATCCACGTCCTCTCAGCCTTTCCTAACGACCTTCAGCCTCTTTAGCTCAACGCTTTTCTTTGTCTCTTCCCCCTCTTTGATGATCTGCTGCTGTTTGGGAGGAAAAACGGGGACCAGCATCAGCATCACTGCGGACCCATCTGCTGGGACAACAGCTAATTCTTTCCTTTCTTTGTTATCTGGCTCGCATCGCATCTAAGGTCCATGGCGAAAACCAACGCGTCATCCAACGCAGTGACAGGTAGGCTTCACCCAGGGTTTGTTTTCGGGCAGGTTTGAAGCGGAGCTGTTGTGTTTATTCCGGGATTAAAAGCAGACTCAAGCATGACGCAACGGATTTCCACCGCTACCCTGTGTGATGTCTGCATTTCTCCGTTTTTCATTTGTTGTATCTGTTGTTTTTTTTTTTTTATCAAATCTTCATGTTTTTTCTATCAAAAACTTAAGTAGCTTATAAACACTTTTAAAGAAAACTGACCCTTCTTTGTGTGTTTTCTTTGTTTTCCCTTTGAAAGCCCAGACAATCAAAACAGCAGATCAATAGAAACTATGCCTCACTTCAAAATGCATTGCTTTCTATAAACATTTAATGTTTTTTTTATTATTATTTTATTTACAAGCTGGGATGAAGATTAACCTTTCACTTTTTTATGTCAATTTCCGCACCCTCCCCACCCTGAAAGAGGGCATTTCCCTGCAGGCCAGTGATCAAATTAGATTTAATGAGGAGAGATCAGCCCTTTTCAGTGTTCACTGCTTCTGCAAGAATAAAGGCAACTAAAAAGAAACAGTATTGCAGCCATGATTTAGGGTCTGTAGGAGTTTGCATTTATGAACAAATGAGGATGTGGGGGAGGCCATTCCCTCATAGTCCTCCAATTAGAGGCACCAGTGCCTTAAAAATGTAATGGCTTCTCTAAAACCACCTGATTCATTATCTAATGGCTCTTTTCATGCTCTGTGAAGACATCATTAAACTCTGGCTTTGGGAAGAGTGATAAATGTTTTAATCATTCAATTCAACCAGTGGAGTCGTTTGTGATCAGCTCTGGCTAAAGCAAAGTTAAAGCAGAATCTGGTCAGTGTTAGTTAGGTGACAGATATTACCCCTGACTGTAAACCTATTCATTACCATTTTATGCAGCAATGTACGTATTAATTTTGCGAATTTGTGGTTTTAAATCTTTTTTTAATGGCATTTCACTCTGTTGTTATCAGGAAGACTTAATAAGATTCAGCTTATCCTGCTTAACTGATTGTCAGTTAAGAGAACATCCATATCTAGTATACTTATTAGTTAGAAAAAAATATTTTTGATGGAAAAAATCAGCAAAATTTTAATTGCGGTGCATTAGATTTCAACAGTATGACAATTCTGATTTTAAAAAATCTTATAGGACAAAAAATGTACATTTTATCATGTTCTTGATCCAGGGACCACATTTAGGCCTGCTGACTGGCAGTCCACAGCAACAGTAAAGACATCACTAAAATACTTTCATTTACACCACAACAAAATGTCTTTAAACTACTGAAACGGTTTAATAAAACTTATTATAATAAAATTTATCATAATGTTTTATTTAATCACACATTTTATCACTTGTCTTTGTCATGTTACAGGTTTATTTCAGCGCATTTTATGAGACAGATATTTCCTCCATCAGCTTCCCCTAAACGTTGGCTAACAGTCATCATCCACCCAGCTTGCAATTACACTTCTAGAGCATATCCTCTCCCTGCACTTTATTGTTAATGCAAAAAAAAAAAAAACCCGACAAAAACATGTTTTGTGTGGCTCCTTGCATTGTGCATTAGGTGAAAAGATGGCCCCACCATCCATTTCTCTGCTTCCTGAGAAGAAATCTCCAACAAATGGTGACAGCTCTCCTGTACGAACTGGAAGAACAAGTGAGTAATCATCTCTCTCATTATATTCAGTCACATTAATCCCATATGCCGGCCACATGATATCATCTGGATGAAAAAGCATAATGATTGGGAATACTATTTCATTTTGAGAAGGTTTCTGGAAACTTTATCTGCAGGCTTTATTAGCCTGAGTTCAGTGTTAACAGAGGAGATGGTTACAGCTCAGCAACGCTAACAAGAAGCGAGAGTCAGCATATGTGAAATGATGAGCACATCTCTCCGGCCTTGTGTTGCACCTCCTGCCTGGCATAAGGCATTCTGCAGCATGATGCATTTAATGCAGATGAGCCAGAGTAAAATGTTTTGTTTTTTTCCCCTGCTGGTAGAAAATGAGTGCTACAGCTCAGTGTTCGCCTTCTCAGGACAATCCAAGAATGTATTTTAACCTCCAGGGGGTTATTTTGATTCCAGCTCCATCAAACGCAGAGAAGAAGCCACACATGAATGGACATGCCTCCCCTTCACATCTAACTAGTAACAATCATGGAGGGAAACAAAGTGGGTATTCCTCCCTAACAATCACATCCCTACTTCAGTTCTGCCTACTTTTCCTAACATCAACACTAATCTTTCAGGTCAGGAGGGCTACATGAAAACTGATGACAGGATGCGTTTAGCCAAAGAGAGACGCGAGGAGAGGGAGAGAAGTCTGGGTAGGTGGATGCCCTGTCAGAGTTTTCCTTTTTAAAGTTTGTCTGTGATGTAATCTCCATAGCTGTTAATGGAGTATATGGGGACTCTTCTGGTCTGTTGAAGATTCATTTAGAGTTCACTGGGTTTCTGATATGATGAGCTGAGTCATGGCTGAGAGTCTGAGAACAACTAAACGGTCTACAAAAGTAGGTCTTTCACTAGGAGATAATCCTGCTGCTCCAGTGGTTGCCCCATGGCGACAAGGATTTATATCTTGGTGATTTAATCTAGAGCCAAGGTAGACATGCAAATTCAAACTCTGTATAGTTCATAAGTGCAAGCTAGAGTAGACCTAAAAAGCTTTACATCTCTGCAAATAAGCCAGGTGTTTTTGAGGAAATAAGTCATTTTAAACCTCTAAAGTTAGAAAGATACTAAACATTTCAACTGAAAAGCAAATAATTTAGTCTGAATGCAACAGCTTGTCCTCTAATCCTGGCCGATGTTTGTCTAAGTTTTAGAAAACCTTTATGTTAACATCTTCTCCAGAGAGGCCACTGGTTTTTTGTAAGAGTTACACTGCAAAAACTATCTAGAAATAAGTCAAAATTAAATAAAGTCTATTTACGCTTAATTTGAGCAGGTAAATAAGATGGTGAGTATTTTTACTCTTAGAATAAGATAATTAGATAATATGCTCTTGAAATAAGACAATTCAATTGTTTTTTTTTTTTTATTTTAAATGTAAATTGTCTTGTTCCATTG
>NW_015152270.1:0-1279 GCF_000732505.1 Cyprinodon variegatus
TTAAAAAATAAAAAAGAATGAACATCCAGCTCTCCCATCTATGATATACACACCTCATATGATCATCACCATCACACCATCATAGGATGGGCCGGAATAGGCATTATGAACGCAGACATGTATGTATGTATGTAAGGGTTTCTTTTTAGTTTTTTTTTTTACAGTTGCACATTTCAAGTTTTCAGTTTTCAAGTTCATGTTTGCTGACAGATATTTAATGAAGATAAATTGTGCCTTCATCAGTAGTGGATTAGAGATATACAGTTATGTTCACATTTGGGCCAATTCAGGTTGGTTCAGGTAGATATTTCATGATGCAGAAGATAACAATCTTATTGTACAATTTATTTATGATGCTCTATAATAATAAATAAGTGCTATAAAATGTTCACTCATGTGCTTTCATTAATTATCTGTGCCCATGATTTTTTTAAATAAATAATTGCTCAAAAATGTGTTTGCTCGCATGCTCGCATTTTATTTGGTGCCCTATTGTGCCCCTGTATAGTATTTGATCAGCTGACGCCCCTGGCCGCACAATACCCCATACATGCACTCCATCATTCTTCACCTTCACTAGACATGGATACACTTTCTGCTGTAAAATGAGGTGACTGTAAAAGAGTAAACTGAAACTTATTGGCTTATTTTTCTGACTGATCCAATCAGCTCTCTGATCAACCAGTCGCCAGGACCGCTGGTTGATCAGAGCATCACTGTGGACAGATATGCTGCACAGGTTTCACCAGCAACCTCCTCCTCCTCACACCCCGCTCTTTCTTGTTGTCTGAGCAATCGAAGTAGTTCTAATTCACACATGATGCATAAATTATTGCCTGCTCGCTCTCACTCGCATTAAAAAAACAACCACCTCGCAGACTGTAAAATCCAAGATAATTTATCCGACCCGCGGGCATCTGTGAACAAATATCAATACCCTGGTGACTACTGGGACTTCCGGGAGATTTGGGATGTCTGATATATAGACGTACCTACACTCATCCTTATTAACATAATTATTACCCACAGCTCTGCAGGAGCAGAGATCACAGCTTGCATGTACTTCCTGTCTCCCTGACAGCTCTTAGATCAGCTTCTCTGATTGGTTAATTCTCTCTCTGGTACAGCTCACAACTGGTTTAAATCCTACTTGAAGGACAGGAACTTTTTTGTGTCAGTAGGCAATTTTACATCAGAGATGACAAAAATCACATGTGGGGTTCCCCAAGGGTCCATCCTGGGTCCCCTCCTATTCAATATCTACATGCTCCCTCTTGCT
>NW_015152270.1:2299-3491 GCF_000732505.1 Cyprinodon variegatus
GAAGTCTGTGTTTGTGTTTTTTATTTAAATTAAATCATTTAGCAATATTATAAAAAGTCCAGGCAGAGCTGCACATAAAATATGGTTTCAAATCTTTTCAATAATTATCTATATCGATCAATATGCATTTTTTTTAATCGATAAGCTTTTTTCTATATCGCCCAGCCCTAGGTGAATCTTCTCGGTATTGGTCATAAAAGTGCTAAGAGTGCCTCTGTTGAGAGATGGTTTTTCCAGGTTAACAAAGATGACTTCCTTAACCTCTTGCTTAAACCATCTTTCTTCCTTGGCCAGAATATGCACGTTGTTGTCCTCAAACGAGTGTCCTTTAGCCTTCAGGTGTAGGTGAACAGCTCAGTCCTATTCTGAGAAGTTGTCCCTCCTGTGTTGAGCCATGCACCTGTGTAGCGGTTACTTGGTCTCTCCAATGTATGCTCTGTGCGCTCAAAAGAGAACAGATGTGGTCAGCTGGGGATTTTAACCAGGATAATTTGAAGACTGCTCTCCATCATTTTTAGCAAAATGTAGACTTTCCAACCCTTGGGCAGAACACTCTACCCTCGGTCAACTCAAACATAAAAGAAGCATTCAGAGCAGCCCCCCCGCCTCCACTTCGGCTCTTCAGACCACTTATCTGTTATGGTAATACCTGCATACAGGCCCCTGCTTATTAGAGCTAAACTTACAGTAAAGCAGGTGAGGGTGTGGACTGAGGGTACCATGCTCTGGCTAGAACATGTTCAAAGCCACAGCAATAAATGAGAACAAGATTAATATATATGAGTAGGCCATGACTGTGTCTGCCTACATCAACAAATGCATTGAGGACGTCAGCATCATAAAGAATATCACCACCCGGGCCAACTCACGACCCTGTATGAATGGGGAGTTTCAGAAATCGCTAAAAGCATGGAACTCAGCCCTCAAGTCTGGTGATAGAGAGGCACAGAGGACAGCGCAATCCAACTTGAACTGTGCCATCAGATCAGCAAAGCAGAGCCACAGCCAGAAAATCCAAGATCAGAATCAAAAATACTTTAATAATCCCAGAGAGAAATTACTTTTGTTACACGCTCCAGTTACAGTTTTACATGATATATACACACATCCAACTATACAATATGATAAAGATACAAAATAAGAATAAAAGAGATAAAATATATATACAGATATAGCTCTTCTGTATATATAT
>NW_015152270.1:6486-7759 GCF_000732505.1 Cyprinodon variegatus
TGAAGGACCAGATAGTTCGTTATGTCGACGGCCTCCGCTGTTGGAAAATCTTTAAGGTCCACCGAAAACTCACTCATCTTCATGAGGTACGGGTCACGTCCAACATATCTGTATATCAACTCCTTGTATCTGTGTCTTGAAACAGGCTCTAACTCCATACAATACGGGCTCTCGGTAACGGTATCCTCCATGTTTACACTAACTTCATAGACTTCCTGCCCTCCATCTGAAATCGTGCCCCCTGGCCGCGTCATAATCGTCACTTGACTGAAACCCGGCTATTGTAGCTTCATATGTACAGCTTTTCCTTGGGCGAAATAAATGTTACTCCAGTACTGAAATCAAACTGTTTGTCATTCTCTAAGCTGAAATGTTGAATGACATGAAAAGGCGAAAACAGACAAAATACAATTATTCTCCAAGTTTCTTTCACATAGTGAGCTTTTTAACAATATAAATGAGTCTGTTGGTAAACGGACAATATTAATAGGTTCTGCCTTGCCTTGTTGGAAAAGCATGGTTATGACCTGTTCTCAGCTCAGGAACTAGGACCCGTATGATATCTGGTTGTTCAATAGGTTTGCCTAAATAAAAGATTTAGATATGACTCATCAAGATATTCCTGCAAAAAGGTCTGATGTTGCAGGGGAAGGTAATGAAAAGTGTTTGGAGCATGCTCTGGTTCTGATGCCAGTTTGTTTCAACCTTTATCCAGTCTCCTGTAGAAGGACTGGTCACATCACAGGTTATTTGCATTACAAGGACAGTTAGCAAGGTGGAGTGCATACACAAACTTGAAGAGGGGAGGGGGGCTTGCAGGAAAACTGGAATTCTCAGGGACTTCTAATGTTAACCTTAGACCCATCTTTGGCCTGTGTATTTTCTTTTTTCTGGCTTTTTATTGTCATTACACTGTCACAAATACAGAGCAATGAAATGAACTCTCTGCATTTAACCCATCCCCCTGGAGAGCAGTAAGCAGCCACTGTCATCCAGAAGGCATCAAGAAGTTCTGCGATTGCACTTTTCCTCTCACTGGCAACTTGGTGGTTGGCTGCATATTTAGCATGCCTTCCCTGGAAATACCTTTCCAAATTAATTCTTCTGAGGTCAGGACCCTCTAGGACTGGGCCCCCTTTGGGGTTGGGCTCCTCATGGGTCGGGCTTCGTGTGCTCTCATCTGCCCTTCTCTTGTGGTTGTGGCTATCTATATGTCTGCCCTCCTTGTGTTCCAGTGATCTGGGGTGCCTCTTGATAATGGGGCTTGTGTTGT
>NW_015152270.1:9883-11663 GCF_000732505.1 Cyprinodon variegatus
TGGGGCTGCCCACACCTGCTATTAAGCATAATTTCACATGAAGAAGGTTTGTGGATCCTTTAAACATGAGAATGCTCATGCATTTGGTTCCAAGTATATGGATACACACTAATCCTGAATACTAAGCTGTAGCTACCGATATATACCACCCTGATGCTGAGATCAAATGTCAGCGATGTAACGGGAATGACTCCCCTCTAAAGTCAAACGCCTACACAAGACTTTATAAGGAAGTACTTTCCATTCAACTTCCTTTTGCCAGTGGCCAGCACTCACAAAAGGCCTAGTCTAGACTGAGCACGACTACCCTTCTTACGATTCAGAAGGAGCTAATCGAAGTGACCGTCTTTTCCTGCTATTCAAACTGAGTTGATCACCATGCTTCACAAACATGCCTGCTGTAGCAGAGCTAACCCAGCTCTGGTCGACCTAAATCTAACTGCCGAAGGAACACAGCGAGGCCCAACTGCTATTTGCAGAGGAGCCGTAAGAAGCTGTTGACACACCATACTGGTCCTGACTGCCGCCTGAAAGCTGCCCTGTCACAGCTGCTACATGAGGGCTGCCGCTACTAGCTAACCTGCATAGATAAAGGGAGACATCACGGGCTTCCTGGTATTATAAAATTAATTTGCCTCTTATGTTGCTGTTGGACAAATGGACTGGACTGAAGACGGGACCTGCAAAGAACCAAACCCACCCGGAAAATCCATTCCATCGAGCCAAAACAATAACATCCATCCTTCCCCCTTTCCATCTGATGCTTAATAAGTGCTCTGCTTGAGGGATCTAGGTAGAATAGATATCTGTATTTGTTTTTTATTTGAAATAAGCTTTCTGATTTAACTGCTAATGGTTTTAAATGAATGCTAATGCTCACTGAGCAGACTGATCGAGCAACTGTTTTTCTTCTTTTTGTTGTAATGCGCTCTGATTTATGTTGCTCTCATTTCATACAGACATGGATGCAGACCTCTAGGAGTTACTGTATGTCTTCTATGTCTATTTTTGCTGTTTTGTTTTATTTTCTCTCTTTTCATGCACTCTTTCCAGTCTCTGTCTCTCTCTCCCCTAGTTCTTACCCCCTCTTTCTCTCTTACCTCCCTTTCCATGTTCGTTTGATATGATTTTACTTCCTAAATAATGTTCAAAGTTTAATATAAAAGTATCAAGCAGAACCTTATGGCAAGCAATACTGCTCTGCTTGTGTAAGCAAGGCTGACGGGATAGCTAGCTCTAGGACATTGATTTCCAGAGCAATATCGGCTAAACAGGACACACCCAAAAGTCCAGAAAAGCGCAGCTCTAGTCACAGCGAGGATACTCTAAAGAGTGAAGCCTTGTTGCCTCAAGGTTACTGATGTCACACCTGTGATGGTTCCTAACAAGCTTCACCTGTAGAGGTGGAAGAAGGGGGGATGCATTGACAAAGGGTATAAAGAGTTATATTTAGGAGGATGAATAAAGTAAATGGATTTTAGATGCAATAGGCCTAGAAATTCTGCCGATGATGCAGGGAAGAACACATTTCTAATTAAAGGCTTAAAAACATCTTAAGGCAACTGAACCATGAAGAAGAACTAGGAGGACAACAGAGCTAAATCAGAAACAGAATGAAGACATCTGGACTCACCGAGCCTTTCTGCAGTTCCTCACAGCTGGAATCAGTCTACGTCGTCCTGCTGCTGTTGTCTTGTACTCCTTCAGGTTGAACTCATCCAGAACCTCCTCTGACATCTGCAGCATGCAGGCTAGAGCTGAACACTGGGACAAAGAGAGC
>NW_015152270.1:13123-14348 GCF_000732505.1 Cyprinodon variegatus
CTGACATCTTGGTTCTCCAAGCCCTCTGCCCAGTCCAGAGTGAACTTCTGCACTGAGAAGGTTTTTCCAACACCAGCGACGCCATTGGTCAGAACCAGTCTGATGGCTCCATCTTGGTCAGGGAAGGCTTTGAAGATGTCGTGGAACCTGATTGGAGAACCATGGAGGTTCTGGATCATTGAAGCTCTCTCCAGCTGCTTCATCTCATGTTGGGTATTAACCTCTTCACTCTGTCCCTCTGTGATGTAAAGATCAGTGTAGATCCTGTTGAGGAGGGTTCTACTTCCTGTTTTATCACTTCCTTCAGTCACACATTCACATCTCCTCCTCAGACTGATCTTATGTTCATCTAGAACCTCCTGCAGACCAACATCTGCTGAAACAGGGAAGAAAAGATGACTGAAGATTTGTCATTTCCCAAATTAAAATGCAGATATTTATTTAGAATATTTGATCTCAGAAAGACTTTGAAAAGCTTGAAAATCCAAAGCTCCAAATCCAACTTAAGACAGAATTGGTTCAACAGAGACAAGAGAAGGAAGCTCTGATTGGACATGGTCAGTCTTACCTATTGCAAAGCTGCTCTGATTGGCTGTCAAAGATCCAGTTCTAGGTCTTTTCCCACACTGGGGGCAGGAGCAGGGTTCTGATGAAGTAGACTGGGCCCAGTGAGACCCGATGCACTGTCTGCAGAACCAGTGTCCACAGCTGGTAGAGACCGGATCCATCAGCAGGTTTTGACACAGAGCACTGCAGGACGGCTGCTCCTCTTCACTAATGCTTATCCTCTTCCTCCATCTGTGGAGACAGTTCTTCATCACTGAAATAGTTCACTACAAACAGGGAGGGTGGTTGTGTGTCTGTCTGTGTGTGTGTGTGTGTGTGTGTGTGTGTGTGTGGTGGTGGGGGGGTTCTGTCCTACTACAGATGTTAATGAAGGTCCACCACAGAAAAATGTATCAGAAGTGTTGGATTAATTAATTGTACATAAGTTATTCTACTTTAATCATATTACTTTAATCATATTATACCTACACATTTTGTTATCTCTCTTACTCATATTACAAAGAGTGTTAAAACATTTAGTTTTGTTTGCTGTGTCATTAATGTTTTGTAAGTCTGTACAGGAGGGGTCCTGACTGCTGAGGTAACAGATGCCGTTAAGGGTGCGGAGGAGCATGGAGAACTGTGCAACTAGATAAGGAGAGGGGTTCTCCTTATCCTA
>NW_015152270.1:17197-18580 GCF_000732505.1 Cyprinodon variegatus
CATGGACTACATTTGAGCTGGCCCCAAGTGGACATTACAAGTACTGCCTAGTCCTAGTGAACAATTTTTCTAAATGGGTAGAACTGTTTCCTACAAAACATCCAGATGTACTAACAGTAGCTAAAGCATTATGCAAAGATATAATTCCTTGTTATGGGATTCCAGAGAAAATCTATAGTGATAATGGAACACATTTTGTAAATCAGATAATAACCAAAATAGGCACTTTCTTAATTCTTCTGTGGAACCTTAACGTACTGCTTAGCACTCTAGTAATTCTACTGTGGTACCTGTTATAGAATACAGGTACCACAGGATCATATGGATGGACATCTTTAGCTAAGAAATGGATGAGTAGAATATCAGGGTTCACTGTTAACCATGCCTCCAAAGTTTTCAGTATGACAATAAACTCAACAGCAAAACCCCTTGAGAAGGAAGGCTGTTCTTCCTCATTTATATGTGCACGGTCTAGTGAAACCGATCCATGTTGGACATTGTATCTGTGCTCTGCAAATGTTACACAAGAAGAAAATGAGATACAAGGGATTCTTACTTCTGCCCAAGCTGAACAGATAAAAATTCAAAATATTAATGACCCGCTTAAAACGGATGAATTGTTTCAAGTCACCACTGGAATCTCTGGGCAAACAAACAACTGGCTTTTAATGGCAGAACAAGCAGCTAAAACAGTGTCCACTGATTGTCTTGTATGTATGGGAGCCAGACCATTGTTACGCGTGGTTCCTGTTACCATAACTCCTCAAAGTCTTCTAAATATAATGAATTATACAGTTCCAACTGATAATTGCACCTATTGGGATAAGATCTATCCCCTGACCACAGATGAGAAGAAAAAAACAATCTTTTTGAAGAAAGTGGCTGTGGCAAATTTCACCTGTGTAAGCAGGACCAGAGTAGGCCCAAAATTGGGTACACTAAATGAAAAACAATGTGCAAGCATTTTACTGGTATCCACCTTTTTAAACCTCAATCCCGCAGTGACATCTGGTGGTGGTGTGGAGATGACAGATTGTTTGACAGACTTCCATGTAACACCACTGGATTGTGTGCTGCAGTCACCTTGATTTTACCTGTTTCTGTTACATCACTCACAACGGATGAATTGTTAACGACTGCAAACAGCATTTTACCTCACACAGAGCATACTAGAAGGAGGAGGGCATCTGAAAATGCATGGAGTGGAGATGACCCTACTTATATTGATAGCATTGGTGTACCCAGAGGTGTTCCTGATGAGTATAAACTAGCCAATCAAGTTTCTGCAGGATTTGAATCTTTCTTATGCTGGTGGTGTACTCTAAATAAAAATGTAGACAGGATCAACTACATCCAATTTTAACGTCCAGAGGCTGGGAAATA
>NW_015152270.1:19389-22877 GCF_000732505.1 Cyprinodon variegatus
TGTTGTACGTAAGTTCTGGTTTTGTTGCCCCCTCCCCTTAGCTGTTGAAACCACATTGTAATCAGGGCGTTTCTTCAATAAAGAGCTTGGAGGGCAGATACTGCTTCAGAGTGGGTTTGAAGTTGTAACTGAATGCAGTTTCTGATCCCCTCTCCTTGCAAGTAAATTATACTCAATTCTCTGTGTCATTCTTTGTGCAGGTTGCTGAATAAGGTGTTTGGTGTTTAAACCTAACACTAACAGTCAGAGACAGAATACCAAAGAGAATTCCAGAAATTCACATCATATGAATTTATAAAAATTGATAACCATCTGATGAGGAAAAACAAGTATTTGACCCCCTACCAAACAGCATGTTAATATTTTGTAGAAAAAGCCATTATTGGCCAGCACAGACGTCAAACGGTTTTTATAGTTGGTGACAAGGTTTGTTCACATTTCGGCAAGGATGTTGGCCCACTCCTCCCTGCAGACAGCCTCCAAATCATTCAGGTTCCGAGGTTGTCGCCTGGCAACTCAATTTTAAGCTCCCTCCAAAGATTTTCAATTGGATTCAGGTCTGGAGACTGGCTAGGCCACTCCAGAACCTTGATGTGCTTCTTCTTCAGCCACTCTTCTGTGCTTTGGCAGTGTGCTTAAGGTCGTTGTCGTGCTGAAACACCCATCCTCGACCCGTCTTCAGCTATCGCACTGAGGGAAGGAGATGTTGGTCCAGAATTCCACGATACATGGCCCCGTCCATCCTCCCCTCAATACGATGGAGTTGTACCGTCCCCTTGGCTGAAAAGCACCCCCAAAGCATGATGTTGCCACCACCATGGTTGACGGTGGGGATGGTGTTCTTTGAGTTGTACTCAGTGTTCTTTGCTCTCCAAACACGACGAGTTGAGTTGAGGCCAAAAAGTTCTATTTTTGTCTCTTCTGACCACATCACCTTCTTCCAGGCCTCTTCTGAGTCGTCCAGGTGGTGAATGGCGAACTTCATGCGGGCCTGTACATGTTTCTTCTTGAGCAGGGGGACCTTGCATGCCCTGCAGGATTTCAGTCCATGACGACGTAGTGTGTTACCAACCGTTTCTTTTGTAACTGTGGTCCCAGATACCTTCAGTTGATTCATCAGTTCCCCCCTTGTGGTTTTGGGATGATTCCTCACCGTTTGCATGATCAGGGACACCCTACGAGGCGAGATCTTGTGTGGAGGCCCAGACCGAGGGAGGTTGGCGGGTGGTGTGGTGCTTCTTCCATTTCCTGATAACTGCACCGACAGTTGATCTTTTCTCTCCAAGTTGCTTTCCGATTCTCTTGTAGCCCATCTCAGCTTTGTGAAGATCAACAATCTTGTCCCTGATGTCCATAGAAAGCTCTTTGGTCTTGCCCATGGTGGTGATCTTGGATGCTGGTTGTTTGGGTGTTGACAGGTGTCTTTTATACAGGTACAAGTGTAATTATTGGCTATTATATGCATATAATTGCAATGCGGCTATTATTGCCAATTTACATCCAAACTTTCAATCGGTTTACCTAATGGGGTGCCATTTTTTTTTTTTGCTTTTCTAGACTTATGCCTGGTCACGTCGTACTTGCTAACTGAAAGCCGTGTGCATAACTTGCATAAAAAAAGTGATGTAAAAAAAACGTGACATAAGTCATGCTGGTCATGCTGCCCAGCGCTAGGCTGCCTCATACAGAACCGGTTCTGAACAGGAACCGGTTTTCTATTCCCCTCCCTAGTCATTCCTCATTTTATACTTGTTCTAATAATAAAATAGATTTGCCATTTGTCATTTAGGCTTTGGCTGATTCCTAAAAAAATATATTTTTTGAATAATTCTCTCTGATTATTTTGCAACTTGAAGACAGTCCCTAAGCATTTGTGGAGGTGCGAGCTCTGCATAGGGTCCACTGTAATTCTCCCAGCGTGATAGGAGACTCATTTTGAGGAAACTACGGTTGTAGCTCGCTGTCTGCTTTGCTGTGGTTGCAGAGAGGTGTCTGTTTTGTAGAATAAATCATCCATCGATGAGTTATATGCTGTCTCTCTGCAGCAGGGCAGATGGACATTATTGTATAAATATTCCTTATAGGAATCCAGTTTTTGTGGGTTATGTTTTTGTGTTTTCTCCCTCCAACACCAAGTGGTGCCTGGTTCTTGTTGGCCCTTTCACACACCTGCGGATGGTTGCCTCATTACCTGAGGACTCTTAAGCTGCTGACTGCCACTACCTCGACGCCAGAGTTTTTGCCAGTTTTGGGTACTCTAGCCAAGCTGAGTTTTGCTGAGTCAAACTGAGTTTTTGTCTTCCTGAATCTATCCTTGTTGTTTTTGTCTTTGCCTCTTGGCAGGAAGTCATCCTGCAAACCGGATGGATTGGACCCACTTTTCCCTGAGGGATTGTTTGAGCTTCACACTGAGCAGGGGGGTTCATCTCCACAAGAGCCATGCAAGTACCAAGGGAAATATAAGTGGCAGTTAGCTCCTCCGCTCCTCAAGGAAAAACCTTAACCTGGGTAAACCCTGTCCACCCTCCAACGAACAAACCAATTTCTGGATCAACCCACAGCGACTGGATTCAGAGAAAGACACCTTTTCTGGAAACGTGAGTCCTGTTGCCTTTACTCCCTTTTGCAAATCGAAGCTCAAATTTCCCACTGAGCATGAACTAACCACAGCAATTTCCCCTTCACTTCCCCCATTCTGAGTGTCAGCTGGCAAATCCTCTCAGGTTTGATCTAGATCCCAAGAGGTTCCGTGGATTCCTTATGCAATGTTTAGTTCAGTTCAACCATGCACCAAGTAAGTTTCATCTGGATTCAACAAAGATCTCTTATGTAATCTCTCATCTTACTGACCGAGCTCTGGATTGGGGCAAGGTAAGATTTTCCTCATCCTCTAATTATGGCTGCACTTATGATCAATTTATCAAAGAATTTAAACAAACTTTTAACCAAGATTCAGACAAGACTCTTATCTCTCGTGAGCTACTTAAATTAAAACAGGGACACATATCAGTGTCTGATTTCGCCATTGATTTCTGCATTATCGCTGCTGCTTCAGGTTGGGATAAAACAGTCCTTAAGAGCGTATTTTCGAACGCACTCAATGACTCTACTAAGGACTAATTAGCCACCCTTAATGAACCAGAGACTCTCGAAGAGCTAATCAATCTCTCAGTCCATTTGGATAACCGGATTTGTGCCCGGTCCAAGGAAAGAAGTTCTAGAACAGCCCCTTCAAAACCTCAGACAACTAACAGTCTCTCCACTGAGTATTCTACCAACCCTTCTCCACCTGAGCCTATGCAGATTGGCAGTGTTCGTTTAACCCCTAGAACCCTACGGACCCACCGGTGGGTCCAGCTGCTACGTGACCTCGTAACTTTAACAAACCCCCAGTATTGATGTAAAAAACACATTTGGAACAGTTTGGTGACATTTTTGGATAAATGTGCCAAAATGGCCTCTCCGCCTAAGAAATTTCTCACTAATAC